>NC_040045.1:31650588-31814912 GCF_003713205.1 Coffea eugenioides | reverse complement strand
TTACAACAAATTTAAAACTGTCATGACTTTTATCAAATGCTCTAATGATACTCCAAATATTTTCATATTTCCAAACTCTCCCTGCCTTGCGGTTGAAATTCAAATACAACCTTAGACCACAACTCATTCTCATATAGTATAAGGATGTAAGGGTAAAATTGTCATTTTAAATGACAAGGAAGGTATCTATAATTTTTCAAACATCAGGGAAGCTCAGTGAAATTGTTAGAAACCTCAGGGGAGGTTTCTAAAATTATCCCTAAAATAAACCGCACTCTTTAAGTTAGCTTGTTTAACATAATTAATATGGTAGTTTCTTGTGGTTGTAGAAACTTATTCCAGCCTCTCTAATTTATGCTTAATTAACTGTTGGCTTCTGGAAAAAGGAATGGTGATCACAAAGACATTAGTCATGTGACTCATGCATATGCAACAGTTTACGTAGAGTGTCTATTTCTGCAATTTGAACCGTTTAGGTTAAACAAAGTTTCTTCACATGATAGACACATCAAATTAAAAAGTGATCCTATAATTAAATTATGATATTTATCATTTACGTATAGACACATCAAATTACGAAGTGATCCTGAAGCTTTTTATCCGTGGTACCCATTTGGCTGCTAGACATTTGGAACAAAATCAAAAGATAGCTTATTTTACACATGATAGAGATCTAATTGTGTATTCTATTTGTGAATATTTTCTGTTGATTTTGGTAAAATAATGTGTATACTTTGTATTTGGTGATGTGTACAGGAGTTTGAGGTAAAAATTATCTTAAAAAAATTTTCCAGAAGATTACTTTCGATATGGCGTTGGCACGCTCTATGAAACTTGTGAAGCTAAAGTCCATGCAAAGCTCTACGGATACGTGTTTTATTTTTGAATATCCATAGATATCCGATCTTGTACCCGCATATTTGAGTTTAGCATAAGTTTTAAAATTGTAGGGTTTTTTTTTATAATATTTAATTAGTTACATCTATATGGTATGCTATTTTTACTCACCAAAATATTGGGCCTCTTGCTATCATTGTTTGCTGTTTATTTAACTTCCTTTCTTGAAGAATTTGGTTAATGTATTTGGCTAGCAAAATTATAAAATGTGTAATCTGTTAAAAATGATGATGTTTTTTAGTTGATCTCTTTATTATTTGAGTGGTTCTGTCACTTTAATCTTATCTAAATTTATTTAGACAAACACATTGGATAAACTAATTAATAAATTTTGGATATGGATCAAATACCTGATTTTTTCCTGATTCTTGGGGACTATTATGCAAAATGTGAATGGTTTGATGATTTGATTACTCTATGATATTAGAGGGCCAATATTAAGAGTGCAGAGAGAGTGGCCAAGGGACAATTCCATCATAGCATAGCTTCAAATGCTACGTATAGGTTTTTGGGGCAGAAATTTTATTGTATAACAAATACAACAAGGGATAATATCAGAAATCTCCCTTGAGGTTTCTCCAAATATCACTTGGCACCCTTGAGATTTTAAAAATATCACCTATCTCCCCTAATAATTGCAAAAAGGCAATACATAATTCACATATCAAATAAATGGAGTTCAAAAAAATTTAAAAAATGAAACAAAATTCACTTTCTTCTATTTCTTCTTTCTCCAACATTCTCTCTTATTCTTTTTTTTAGATGACTATACAATTTTTTATTTATAAGTTGTAGTAAATTGAATTTTATTTGTCTTTTACATTTTGTGATTGTGATAGAGTAGGATATGATTTCTTTGATTATTTTGAATTGATTTTTATAATGATCAATACAATTTAAAGGTTTGGGTACGAATTGAGAATAAGTTGGAAGAAAATATAAGGTTCATAAGAAATTAGTTTTGAGCATATAGAGTTAACTTATGCTAATATATTTCTTTGCAAATATCTTTTCTATTTTTCAAATTTCTTTGCAAAACTTTAGAGGTGTTAAATGATATTAAGAGAAACCTTGTGGGAGGTTTCAGTTATTATCCCATAAAACAAAGTCAAAGCAAAATCTTTTGATCATCCAACGAGTTAGACTAATCATTAGTTTTAAAAGGCCTAACAATTGCCAAATTTACTATAGATAAAACTCATAACCTTCAAATCACGTGGTTAGATCTTTAATGATCCCATCACACTCACCTACAGAAGCCAGTATGAGCATAAACTAATTACATCTTAATCAGCTCCTGGTAAAACATTTCATGAGGTAACATTTTATATTCGAATATTTTTAGAGTTGAAGAATATCGTGCCATGGTAGAAAAAGTTAATTAATAAAGCTTCCAAATATTAGTTCCTCAAAATTCCGAAAGAAAATTCAAACTCAGAAGTCACAAGTCACAAGCATATGGTGCATTTGTACTATTAAACATTAGTTCAAACTTTTTTTTTTTTTTTTTTTTTCAAACTTAAGATTATGAAAATTGCATGTCAAATTTTCGTCAAAGACCCAAAATGATGGCCATAATTGATTGGGCAACCTAGACGGAGTTACCTGTTTTTGGACCTAACCGTTGAAATTTTGTAACATAATTTGACAAGACGTACGTGGCAACAGGGAGAATCAACTGCCAGCTGTGGGCTATGGACGAAAGATGTTTGACGTTTGAAAAGTTATGCTATGCTAAATGTCTTTTCCTCTTTCTTGGGGTAAAAAATTTTGCAAAATGTGAATGGTTATTCTCTCATGAGTCATACTGGAGTTTTCTCCATGATTCGAATACCATAGCTCCAAAAGATAGATCAGAGACCAATCAATTTGTCCTACGATATAGTTTTGTCCTATGTAACGTGCGGGCTTAAATCATCCCTTGTATTTAATAATTAAATATTCATCGGTGGTCCTGATGTTGTCATTAGATAAGAAGAGTAGCCCATTAATAGGCAAACACAAGATCATATGACTCATGGCGTTCTCTTTTGATCTTGTATGTTTCTCAGTTTCCTCAGTTGTATTCCTTCTAGCCCTTTTGAAATGGTTCGATGCCGCTTCTAAACCCCAAAAAAGGCTACCACCATCTCCACCAAAGCTCCCAATTATTGGAAATATTCACCAGCTTGGCTTGTTTCCACACAGATCCCTCCAATCATTGTCAAGAAAATATGGCCCACTCATGCTACTTCATTTTGGAAGCAAGCCAGCGCTGGTTGCCTCTTCCTCTGATGCAGCTAGCCAGATCATGAAAACCCATGATCTGGTTTTTTCAAACAGGCCTAAATCGAGCGTTATAAATAGACTATTCTACGGAAGTAGGGACGTAGCATTTACACCGTACGGTGAGTATTGGAGACAAGCCAAAAGCATTTGTGTGCTGCATCTTTTGAGTAACAAAAGGGTTCAGTCATATCAGCATGTTAGAGAAGAAGAGACTTCACTCATGATCGAAAAGATCGGCCAGATGTGTTCTTCTTCACCTGTAAACTTAACCGAAATATTTGTAACTCTCACAAATGATATAATTTGTAGGGTTGCCCTGGGTAGGAAGTATTGTGAGGAAGAAAAAGGGAGGAAAATTATGGAAAATTTGAGGGTTTTTGTTGAGTTAATGGGTGTTTTTGATGTAGGAGACTACATTCCTTGGCTTGCATGGGTTAATCGTTTCAACGGTTTGGACTTGAAAGTGGAGAAATTTGTTAAACTGACTGATGAATTTCTTGACGGTGTAATAGAAGAGCACATAAATAAGAGGAAAGGTGAGGCTGAAAATGACCATTCCGTTGTGGCAAGATACCTAGACTTTGTGGACATTCTGATCGAGATTAATACGACAAACTCCATCGGCTTCGCTCTTGGCCGTGATGATATGAAAGCTATCATCCTGGTAAATTAGATCTCTCTCCATCTCTTTAATTGCATCGCACTATGAGAAGTTATAATTAGTTTCAACTCTGAAAAGAATTTTGTTTATTGGTAATAAATCATCTAGTACTAGTTTTGAAGGCAGTGACTTGCACTAGGCTGGAAGGTTTAGATTTTGTTTGGTAGTATCATACAAATGTTTTTTAGTTTAGATGACTTGGACGTGACAACTTATTAAATGGCATCCTCCTCCTTTACTCCGATGTGCAAGATCAAAATCTATTTGGTTTTTAAGGTTTACTGAACTCAATATTATTAAACTCGGATGGTTGAATGAACCAAATGATCTTTTGGTTCATGCCTTCATGGTTCAACCACTAGTTCAAATTTTTGTTTTCAGACACAAAGGGTATCCGGACCTTCGACCCGACTAATCCCTCTGAAGAGACGCTTGCTACTAGAAGAGCTAACCCAGGGAGAGCACTAGTTCAATTAAAAGTCCATTTTTTATATTTAGTCTATAATTAGAAATTTTGAATGATACAAAATATATAAAGCGAAAAAATTTCTAGTGGCTAGCCTGTTCAACTGTTGGAGTTTTATCAGTTTTGTCCAATTTGATCGGTTTATGTCTGAGTTTGACTCATTGTTTATTTTTTCTTACTTCAACCTAAAATCTGGTGACAGACCCGATTCTTGGTTCAATCAGTCAACCTAACTAGTTCAGTCTAGTCATATTTTGAAAACATCAATTTCATTCCGTACCTTAACCATATGTTTGGTATGCAGGAATAGCCTAAAAAAAACTTTATAACTTAGTCATTCCATTCTAAGTTTGGTATAGATCATTTAAACGGAATACTCTTTCCATAGTCAACCTAAATTGCTATAGATCATTTTGAATGATAAATATTTATTATTCTAAGTTGATTCTTCGTTCAATCAGTCAACCAAACGAGTTCAGTCTAATCATATTTTGAAAACATCGATTTCATTCTGTACCCTAAAACTATGTTTGGCATGTAGGAATAGTCTCGAAAGAAAAGGCTTTTATAACTTATCTATTTCATTGGTTTGACATAGATCATTTAAATGGAAAGTCTATTCTTCTTGAAATGTTTATTCCAACTTTTTCCTGGAATTCTATTTCTAAAAAAACTTTAAGAAAAGTTCTTTCCAACTTCATCTTAAAAAACCCAATATAGCAGAATATCAAGTTTATCCTTATAAATCTATCTTAAGACATTTGTGAGCCTAATTAATAATTGAATGTATAAAATTTTTCTTATACTTAAAATAAAATTTTATTTTTTACAAGTAAACAAATGTTTTGAGATACTTTATTCTTTGACTTTTGAATAGTTGTTTGGAATATTTTTGAATTACATATAAAAAATGATAACATAATAAAAATAAAAATTATATGATATTCCTTTGGTTCATATAATTTATGTTTTACATTATAAAAATTCCATGTAAACAAAAAATTAAAATAGGAGAACAAATAAAATAAAAGTCATAAGCATATATAGGATAATTAAGTCAAATATGTATTAGTTGTATTCTATTCTGACATCTAAATATTGATCATAGTGAATATTAAAAAATGAATCAAAATTCCATTATGACTTATGTGTCATACACTAGAATGATACTAATATTTAATTCTGCCATTTTGGGTAAATGACCATTTTATTTTGGACATTACTGTGGACCAAATGAGAGGTAAGGATATTAAATAAACATACAAAAAAGGGTTGATTCACTATAAAAATTCTAAAATTACCACATACCTCTGAATTATATACACTCCTTAGTCTATTTAATTTACATCAAAATTACCATATGAATGTATGTAATCACACTCATTTTTTGTCCCTTATATTTGACTACCTTCTCTTGTAAAAATTTTTCAAAAAAAAAAAAAAAAATCTAACACCACTGTATTTGCTTGGGTTAACCGAACTTCATGCACTTAAACTTCAAACCATTTAATGTTTCCAAAACGATAAGGTTCAAGGATTTGTTATCTGTCCAGTGATGCAAAAACTTGACATACATTAAACTTCTGATGATATAAATGTATAACATGTATTATAAACTTCTGACATACTGAACCTTATTAATCTTTAGATAACATTTTTATAGAATATCATTATATAATTTTTTTACACTAACATGTTTAGATCATATCATATATCATAAATTCAAATTTGAAATTCAAATCATATACATTTATAATATATATTCAAAACTGCTAGTGTAAAAAAAAATCACTATACAGTTAGTGTAAAAAAAATTAATTCTTAAACTTTTGATATGTTTAACTCTACTACATAAATCTTCAGCTTTTGCACTTCACGATTGAGTTTCTAAGATTGGATTGCATACCAGAACTGCGGATTTTGGGGGAAGAAAGAGGAATAATAATCAACATTTTAAAGGGAAAAGCAACATAGTGTTTCGTCTAGAATGTGGTAATGAAACGCTTATTGCGATAGTATGAATATTATTAATTTGTCTTCATTTTTCTTTTTCTTTGGGAAGGTATGACACAAATTTATTGCTTGGATGCAAACGTGCCAATTTTTTGAAATTGGAAATTTAGATTAAAAAAAATGCATCTATGCATGTTCTAAAGCAACACTTTCTTTCATTCCATCCTGCAGGACGTTTTTGCCGGTGGAACTGATATAACACAAACAGTTATGGAATGGACAATGTCTGAACTTCTAAAGAAACCTATAACCTTGCAGAAATTGCAGGCTGGGGTAAGAGAAGTGACCCAGGGAAAACCAGAAATAACTCGAGATGATTTGGAGAAGATGAGATACTTAAAAGCAGTGATTAAAGAAACTCTACGATTTCATGTTCCTGTTCCATTACTGGTTCCTCGAGAATCAACTCGAGACATCAAAATAATGGGGTGTGATATAGCAGCAGGCACACTAGTGTTGGTGAATGCTAGTGCAATTGCAAGAGACCCCATTCTGTGGGAGAACCCTGAGGAATTTCAACCTGAGAGGTTTCTGAATTCCAATATAGATTTTCGAGGTTTTAACTTTGAGTTAATTCCTTTTGGTTCCGGACGAAGGGTTTGCCCGGGTATCAACTTTGCCATATCCGTTGCTGAACTTGCATTGGCAAAATTGGTCAACAAATTTAATTTTGCATTGCCTGATGGGACGAAGCCAGAGGATTTGGACATGACTGAAGCATCTGGTATCATAGTTCACAGAAAACATCCTCTACATGCTATTGCCACTCCATATCTTTGTTAATGGCTTTGAATTGGTATGCTTTCTTTTTTATTTTTGCGGTCTTCTTTCTAGTGGAAGTTCACGCTGGTGACTCGTAATAAGGAGTGAGAGACCACATTTTCCATTGGGATGAAAGTTCTCACATTTCCACGGTTTTATGTTTACTTGATGTCATGTGCAAGTATAGTTAGATTTGGAAGTAACTATATATATATATATATAAATTCTCCAGTCTCCAATTTTATTAACCATTTGAGTGATCTAAATAACTTATCAAGTAGGTCAACACATAGGAGGCTTAGAACCACCCATGTACAGGTTGAGTGCCTTCGGTTTGCCATTGTTCTGCTCTTGTACTCCATATAAATGCCTGCTTAATGACTAGGGATTTGGGCAAAATATTGAATTTCTATATTGTACAATTGAAATCATTTGCATGAGAGAGGCTATGAGACAAATCATTTGCAAAATAGTATTGAAAAGCTATGAGACAAAAGATTAATGATAATAATAATAATTAGGTTGCCCCACTTTGGATCAATTCTATTTGGTAGTTAGTGGCCGTTAATGACCTTTTGCATTGCCATTAATGACTTCATTTTAACAAGATTTTTGGGCAAGTTTGATGTTGCATTGACATGAATGAAGGCGGTATGTTTTGAAAATTGGACCAGATGGACCAGTTCAACTGATTGAACGAAGAACCAATTGATTGTACCACCCAAATCTCATGAAAAAAAAAAAGTGGGTGTGGGTGGCTTTGCGCTTTTATTGCTCGAACTTGATGGCAAGTTTAATCAACAATTTATCTAATAAGTTTAATTTGAGGGGAAGATTGAGTTGGATGGTAAAGTGAGAGAAATTATAAGTAGAATGCCATCAATTCAATTTCTCTTAATTACAAAAAAAAATTAATTAAACAAATTACTTGTGTCAATTCTTGATCCAACTCGTACTGGTTCGACTCCCAAACGCATGTGCTAATTATGCCAAAGCATGTGTACTCTTCACCAAAATTCTGCAAATCCAAAAAATTTTAATTCGATAAAATATACAATATTAAAGTGACTGTATCAATATAATTTAAAGAGATAAAGTGATAATAACAATGTAATAATACTATAAAATAAAAAGATATTTTTATTCAGAATTTGTTAACATGTTGAATTGAATTACCTATAGGAGTGAAGTGACTAAAAAATAATATTCGGAGATAAATTGATAATAGTGATATAGTTTTAAGGAGGTAAAGTGATAATAATCCATTCTGGAAGTACCTAAACTTTGCTCCTCCCTAGCACAGTTGCAACATCCACAATATCTTGGCATTTTGTGGAAAGTTCAATCACGTTGGACCTCGGATTCTTCAATCTTTGAATTTCTACTAGAATAATTTACTGAGAAGACCGGTTTTCCCTCGCAAAAATTTAACAAACTCAAAAAAGCAATATATAATAGAAAATTAAAAATATAGCAGAAATTTCATAAAAAATCTCATTTTTTATGTATTTTGATTTTTAGAGTTTGTTAAAATTTGTGTATTACTGAATTAATAGTTATTGGATCTTAAGGAAATAAAAAAGAATTAAAACATGATGTTTATGAAGGAGAAATAACAATGTAATAAAAAGTGGGACAGCGAGTGACACAGGGTGTGGGACAGAAGATCCGTTGCGGTTTTCCCTCTCTTTTACTTCTTTGCCTTAAGGTTTTGCCTAGTGTGGGGATCAATGCGATTAATCTATTAAAAACTTGAGGGGAACTCAATTACTTGCGAAAAAATTTCAAAAAATTCTGAATGAGAAATGCAGGCAAGGAACCACTGGGCCATTGTGAATTCTTAAGAAGTGTGCCCATGTTTAATTTATGTTTTGAAGTCCATCGAAGCATTGCATCGCGGTCGAAGTGAACGGGTCAAGGTCAACACCTATGTGGGGCCAGGCCCAGGAAAGCCCCCGGGCTATTTACTTTAGAGATACGGGCTTGGAAACAAGCCAACTTCTTGGAGTTGGGAGTCAATCACATTTATGTGATGGGCTGAGACGCGTGTGGAGCCCTGTGACTCTTGTCAAGAAGTACCTAGGCCGAAAAACAGTTATTCACTTGGTCCATTGAGGCTAACAGAACGGGGCTTACGATCCGTGGTGTTTACTTTTTGGACCAATAGTATTGTTTTATTGGTTTCCCATTGTTTTTCCGTCGCTAAATTATGTTCCTGAAGCTGAAATGCGGAAGAATTAATTATTTTCCTCTTTTTTACCCTATAATTGTGGTTTTATTTTTGTTCCCTCTATTTGCCAAATTCATTTTGGATTATGGACATATGGGTTCATTTTATATGTTAATTTCCATTCTTTAGTATTGGGTCGTACTATTATTTTGATTACAGTGCAATTTTTGTTTAATCATATTTTTCATTTGTGACGGCAATCGGGCAAGATTCCATAAAACAAATGGCTAATTAGAGTCTTGTAGTTTAATCATATAAAAAAAAAAACTCAGATAAATTTGTTTTAGCTTCTCTCCCTTTTTCACTTTCCCAAAGTTATAAATTTTAAATTATAGTTTTGTCTGAAATTCTTTAGTTCGATGATGCACGTACGTTAAAAAAAAGCAAAAAAAAAAAAAAAAAAAACCAGTCCTTGTTGTTCTCATATGTTCGATGCACGGAAACCCCTTTTTCTTTCTTTCTTATCTTGCTTACCACACGCCCTGCAGCCTCTTTAGACTTGCCCACCGAAACAAGCTTGTCCATACTTGTTTTCCAATTTTTTGTCTGAAATCAGAGTCTTGTAGACTGAGCAAAATACAGGGGAGATTAAAGGCAAATGGCAAGTTCATCAAGGCTTGGTATCGGAGCTAAAGATTGATGTATGTATGTTTCATCCAATCTTTTTTTCGCTTTTTCCTTTAGTCTTACTGTGGTTTCTCTTCAAATTAGTTTCAAATTCGAGAAAGAATCAGCCACCATCTCCACTAGGACTTCCGATTATTGGAAATCTTCATCAGCTAAGCTCACTGCTTCACTATCCTCTCCACTCCTTAGCCCAAAAATATGGTCCAATCATGTTTCTCAAATTTGGTAGTGTTCCAACGGTTGTAGTTTCATCAGCTGATGGAGCTAGCCTAATCATGAAAACCCATGATTTGATTTTCACTGATAGGCCATTTTCGAGCACTGCTAATAAACTTCTCTATAACATGAAGGATATATCGGTAGCGCCCTATGGCGAGTATTGGAGACAGTTAAAGAGTATTTGTGTTCTTCAGCTCCTGAGCAACAAAAAAGTTCAGGCGTTTCGTAATATAAGGGAAGAGGAAACGTCGATTATGATGCAGAAGATTAAAGAGGCTTCTTTGGATTCGACACCTGTGAATTTGAGCGAAATGCTTGTTTCGCTGACTAATGATATTGTATGCAGATAATCTTTTGGGAGGAAATACGGTGAAGGGGAAACTGGAAAGAAATTCAAGCTGCTGTTGGGCGAATTCTTGAAGTTACTGAACGGAGGAAGTTTAGTCAGATTTGTGCCCTGTCTCAGCTGGATTAATCGAGTTAATGGTTACGATACCAGAGTGGATCGCGTTGCTAGAGAAGTAGATGAGTTCTTGGAGGGCGTGGTCCAAGAAAGGTTGGATGGTGCAGTGGAAAAATATTCCTGCAGGTCAAGTGCTGAGACAATTGATGGTGAAAGCAGAGAAGATTTTCTTGATATTTTGCTGAAAATCTATAAAGATAACGCAACAGGTGTGACCATGGACAGGGACAGCGTCAAAGCTATAATATTGGTAAGCACAATTTTCTCTGCAGTGAATATAAAATCATTAAGCTTCATTTTCTCAGTCATAACTCATTGCGTCATCTCTGATCATTCTCACGGACAATCAACAAAACATCATTGATTTTAAGTGTACATCTTTTTAACTGTAGGATGTATTCTCTGCTGGAACCGATACCACGGCTACAGTTGCAGATGGGCAATGGCAGAGATCTTAAGACACCCCATTATCCTAAAGAAATTGCAAACTGAAATAAGAGGGGTTGTTGGTGGCAAAGAACAGATATCCGAGGATCACTTGGCCGAGATGCATTATTTGAAAGCAGTGATCAAGGAAACTCTTCGCCTACATCCTCCAATTCCGTTGCTGGTTCCTAGAGAAGCAAGAGAAGATGTCAAAATAATGGGATATGATATTGCAGCTGGTACAATGGTGATCATCAATGCTTGGGCAATAGGTAGAGATCCTGCATATTGGGATGAACCTGAGAACTTTAAGCCAGAGAGATTTATGGATTCGTCTATAGATTTTTAAGGGCATGATTTCCAGTTAATCCCATTTGGTGCTGGTAGGAGGGGTTGTCCTGGAATCGCTTTTGCTGTTGCTAGCAATGAACTTGTGTTGGCAAATTTGGTAAGCAAGTTTGATTGGCAATTTCCTGATGGTGCAAAGGGGGAAGAGTTGGATATGACAGAATGCGCTGGCGTTGCAGTTCGTCGCAAAATTCCTCTTCTTGTTATTCCATCTCCGCATTCTTGAATTCTTAACATGGCCGAATGCTGCAGATTCTGTGTTCTTGTCTTGATACAAGTGTTGGATTGATTCTTGAGAAGGGTTGCAATTGCACCGTGCAATAGAAGGTCTCATCTTTGGCCCTAGGAGCCCGGGTAAGTCTGGAACATTTTTTCATCAACCTCCCAAACTTAGTCGCCTTCCTTCGACTCGATCTGAGACCGTCCATTGCACAGTGTGGTTACAGATGTTCCAAAACCTTGATTCTTACTCTTCGTGCTCTTTGCCCAGGCCGCTTCTTTATTGTAATAAAAACAAGGAACTTTATGTACTTATGGCCTTTGCAAATTTCCTTGTTACAGTACAGAAAATAAAGAAAAGCTTTCATCTCTGCTATAATTTTGTTCCATGGAAAAGGACTATTCAGAGGGTAATCATTTTTCTTGGGACTTCAACCTTTATTGTTTTAGTTACTAGATCAAAGTCTCATTCGCTCTATAAGCCAAACCAACCAATTGAACTGAAAGTCTCCGTTTCAAGTACATAGTTTATGCAGCAATCCTACTTTATTTCATCTTCAAAAAATTGTAGTATAGAAAATGACGAGGCTCCTTATTTTAGAATAGGACAATGTACAAAGGCATAAAAGCCATAAAAATTGCAACTTGTGCTGATACAAGGACATGTTGTTTGTTGACTATATATTTATTGTTTGATCATGTAAATTACAGATCACAATTAGAGCCTTCGATCTTGAAGCCTCTTGTTCACAGTTGAAGTATGGAACAATCATGCTAATGATTCTTTAGGACTCCTGGATCTACAATTGGTACATCAATTCGAGTAGAATATCTGGTTAGAAATACTAATCTAAAGATGACAGCAAATTTGGTTAATCATTTGGTTCGTTGAGAAGATGGATGATAGCTATTGTCTTCACAATCACATCATTGATTTTTGGGTAAAATACACTTTTCCCCCTATGATTTAGCGCCTTTTCACATAATCCCTATGGTTTCAAAAGCTGTACATAACCTACTCATGGTTTGAATTAAATTGTCAAAATAATGAAATCTACATTGTACAACATAGTCAATTAAAATGTTAAAAGTACACCTATGTACAATTTAAAAATATTTATTAACTACGGGGGATTATGTATATATTTTAAAAAATATAAGAGAGTTATGTGGTAAAATACTAAATCATTAGGGGATTATATAGTAAAAAATCAAATCATACGGGATTAAAGTGTTATACATATTATGTTTATATATTTTAGTCACTTTAGTAATTTTAATTTTTAAACAAGGGTAATTTCGATAATTTTGATATATAGCCATATAGGGTTAAAGTGTCATGCATATTTCGCTTATATATTTTTGTCACTTTAGTTATTTCTGTCATTTTTACACTTTAGTATAAATTATGAGAGGGTTATATATAGTTTTTGAAATTATAGAGAAGTTATATAAAAAATCGCTAAACCACAAGGCGCTTAGTTTTTTCTTGGGTTGTAGTTAAGTAGTACATTGAGGAATTACCAATTCAGTCCTAACATTTTAGATCAGTCCCGAAGTTTTTCAGTTTTTATTACAAGTTTCCCAAACTTGTTATCGTGAATAGTACAATAGTAATTATAACTTGTGATGGGATGGATTAGAGTAATGCCAACTTCCAATCGACCACAGCACTCTATTATGCAAAACATTATGAAATAATCCCTTATAAAATCGATTTAAACAATCTTGTTAGCCGTCAGAAAATTGAAAATTTGAAATTGCCAAGGGACAAGACTACAAATCCAACCAAAAAGCAATATCATTAATTTTGGCCACTGAAGCTTGGAATTCAGCTCCATGGAGGGCTGAAGATTGCTTTCTGAGATAATTTCTGAAGCTTTTTGTCCGTGGCATCATTTTTGGCTGCTAGACATTGGGAACAAAATCTAAAGATAGCTTATTTTACATCTCTTGACAAGAAATCAAAAAACTAATTTAGCAATTGGGACAAAGAGAGTTCATTACTAGTCATCTTGTATCTACCGAGTTTAGCAATTGGGATCTATGGGATTGTACGGCAAGGAATAAGGGCTTCTGCAATTGGCACTTTCAATTACATAATTTTGTTTGTGCCTTAGATTAATTGGAGTAAATCAAATGAGCACGATTTGAATTATTTCAATTTTCTTTTATAAAAATATGGCTGTTTTCATTTTAAAAGTTAACGACTTATAGTCGAGGCACATCAAGTTTGCCTGGACTCCTAGATGAGCATGATAACATCTCAGAATTGGGTGTGAAGAATTAGGATATTTAGTAAATTTTTTGCATTGGACCGGAGGGAAGTAGGCGAAGCAAAAAAATAAAAATAACAAAAAAAGTATAAAAATGTCTTAAATATAGTTTGTGTATATATTTTGGAAGTAGGTGAAGCGATTGTTGAGATACATTAATTTTAGTCGTATTATTTAAGCGGTTATTTAGATATATTATTTGTTAAGCTTTTTGTTCTTGACAAACTTTTTTTTTAATGTCCTGAAGGAACGCCTTGGCGATAGTTGTCGTTTCTGATATTGTTCCTCGGAATACTTTTGGAACGGCCTTATTAATGATCATCAAACACGGGCGATTTGATCTCTCCCACCTTTTCTTATCCCTCTTTTCATCAGAGGTATTCTAATCTATAAGAGATGGAGGAAAATCATCTCTTAACGCAAGGTTGAGATCCATTACTCCAAGAACAATCAAGAGATTTTCTTTCTAGAACTTGAAATTTGTGCCATTCAGCATAGAAATATTATTGATATTGGTAGTAATATTTGTAAGATCATTTGCAACTGAGCGGAAAACATAAAATAGTTAAAACAAACTCACATACACCAAAAAATAATAATAAATTTAAATAAAGGTAACTCCATCTCAAGATACCAATATTTCATTAATATTTTGTTTTTGAATAAAAATATTAACTTCTAAATGATATCTTGACGCAATACTAAACACTGACAATAATAACATGTCAAAAATAAATTTTTCTTTGGGCCAATTTATAATTCACATGAAAAAATTCGAATAATCATCACGTGTTTATTACTACAATTGCACATGCAATTTTGTTAAATATTGACTTTCCTTTGAGCTAATCAATATTAACAAAATTACAAGTACCTAACTAGTTATATTTTAAAATAAATTAATTTTCACAAAAGATGTCACTTTAGTGGCATATTGTTTCAATTAATTTATTTTAAACTATATATAATCATACTAATATTCAAATTTAAAATTATATGAAATACACAAAAATTTTGATCAAAATCAACTTTAGTCAATTCTGATCAAAATGTGGTCAAACCAGTCAAATTGGTCAAATCTTGTCAAACTAATCAATTCTGGTCAAATATAGTCAAACCAGCCAAATTCTGGTCAAACCAGTCAAATGGATCAAGATTTATTGGATTAAAAGTCCATATCTATAACTTAACCCAAATTTATCATTCAAATTCAAAATTTTCTTGAAATCCATAAATGTCTTATAAGACTATATACTTAGTGAACCAATCTTATGGACTTTTTTTTTTCAAAGGCTTAAATGTGTTGTTTAACTTTATTAGGGTTCACACAAATTAGAGAAACCCTAATTTTCTTAACATATTAATAAGTTACATATCATGCAGGCCCTACTAAATATTATGTTAATCAAAACTCTTGAATGAATAAACTAACAAAACAAGCCGCAAGGCTTTCTGTTGAAATAGGGAAAAAACGAACAACTTCCCGAAATCAGAAATCAAGTTAATTTATATCATGAAAAGTATGTGGGTTCCACATATTATGACTTGTGCCAATATATCAAGAGGTTCACAAAATTCAACAATCAAACAAGATAAGCACGCGTGATCCTGGAACCATGCGCATTTGAGCCATGTACCAACTAATCATAACAAACAAAGCAAATATCTGTACTTAAAACCACAAATATTGTGCATCATGCTTATTGATTTCGACAAACCCATGGATTTATATGCAACCAAAAGCAATGAATTGGACAGTGCAAATTTACCGAAAATATAAGCAAACAAATACATTAAAACCACAATTCAAGATTGTCAACCGCCGCACAATCAAAACAAAAATAATTCTAATTAAAAATAACTTGAAAACTATGAATTATTAATACCAAATTATTTTCTAATAATCAATCATATCCTGCTCTGATACCACTTGATGGTGGTTGTTTATATTAACTGATAGGGCGTAATTTGTTATTAAATTTATGATTAATTTCCCTTTTTACCCTCACCAAATATTGTTTTAATTATTGAATTATACTTATATTTGGTATTTGAACCTAATTACAGGAGGCGGAGCAGAAAAATGCTAAAAAGGGAGACTTTCTTAATAACAAGCTGCACGTAGGAAGCTTCGAGAATCTTTGCAAATCCGGCTCCAAGATGTGCTAAACCAATTCCTTTCCTTTCGTGACTAGTAGTTTACTAGCATTAGGAAACAAGAAACGAGGAACATTGGGGAGTTGCTTTATCTTTTTTTTTTCTTTTCCTTATTCGACGAGGAGACAGACGAGAATAAAGACTAGTCATTGTTTAGATTAGGGACATTCTCTTTTCGTCCTTTTTGGAGGCCGCAAGACAGTAGATAATTCCTTCTTGTTCCTTTACTCTTTTTGCATGAAACATATTACATTGTTTAAGGAACAAGATTGGATGTTCATGAATTCTACTAATTCATGTGAAAATTTCTCTATGAGGCGTGGCTAAATTCCTAATCTAGTCGGAGATCAACTCAACGACGCCGTTCTGAATATCTGTGAGATCGAACTAATCTCATCTCGTTTCTCCAATTTATTGATATTTGTGCATTCTCTACTTGAATTTCTAGAGATTATTTCATTAACTAAATGTCTAGGGCCTGATATTCAAAGTAACCTAATAATCTAATGCCAAATTAATCACTAAATCTATAATTGTTTAGTCGATTAATATTAGTGGTAACTAGCGTTTACACATGTTAGGGGAATACACAATCTAATTTAAATAACCTCTTAGTGTGTTATTAATTAGGGTTAAGGTTTTCTAATTCTTAAGGCAATTGAAAACTTGAACTCTACGATCGTATTTAGGGTTATTTTTTGGTTAGGGGTGATTAATGGTCGTACCTTGGTCGTCCATAAACTAAGGAAAAGTTGGTCGTCAAAGTTTGTTGGCGACTATAACTAACCTGTTAATGAATTGAGCAAACCATCTTTGCATCAATGATCGGATAAATGGACTGTGTCTGCGAGGTTGTATCTTTGACTAGAGATTGTCTACCATCGATTTAATTTCGGCTTGCTTTCGTGAATTTTTTTATTAATTGGTTATTTATTGATTTTTATCTCTGTTTGAGTTGTTTAATTATTCTTGATTTTATAAAAATTCCCAGCTCTCCGTACTCTAGAAGAAACAAATTCTCCCATAGTCTCTGTGGATTCGACCCTACTCACCGCTATACACAAAAATTATATATTCTTCGAGCAGGTAATTATTATTGCACAGGCTCGACACCTGTCATTAACTTTTGATGAAAACCATCACCTATTAAGTCCAAAACCTTTATGGTAATTTTTAAGAAATAAATTAATAGTAAAATTGCGGAAGTGTACCTTGATTCATGTTGACTAACTGCCACTTGAATCCGTAGAGATTTTGAAATGGTCTTCTAGGTCAACAAGTATTCGCTAATCCCTTGAGAGAGCTCTTTAATTTCTTTTTGATATCTTTCCTAACGATGGGATATCAGGAAAGAGCTATTTTGTGGTACTAAAAATACAATAAATAAAAATACGTGTGACCCAGAGATTATAACCCTATTTATAGATAACTTTTCTGTTTTTTTTAGATTTCTATTTCAACCTATCACAGAAATAGAAATTACCCTTAAATTTCTACACATTAAAGGCTTACATCCTATTAGATATATTAAAACCCAAATCATAATTGATTATTTTAATTGAATTTAACCTTATTTGATAATTTATAATATATAATTATTCACATATAAGTACAACATTGGATTAGGGATCCCACGTGATCATGGCAAGAGTCACCACTCTTTAAGGCATATAATATATAAAACTGCGCTTTACATCAACTTATTCACAATTGGCTTCTACTTTGCATGATTAGGACATGTTTGCAGCTGGAACGGATACCACTCATACAGTCATGGAATGGGTGATGGTAGAGCTTCTAAGAGACCCCAAGGTCATGGAGAAATTGCAAAATGAGGTCAGAGCTGTAGGCCAAGGAAAATCAGAGATAACTGAGGATGATTTTGACAAAATGCGGTGTTTAAAGCTAGTAATTAAGGAAACTCTGCGGCTTCATTTCCCAGTTCCATTTCTAGTTCCTCGAGACATCAAAGTAATGGGGTATGGTATACCGATTCGAACACGAGTAATCGTCAACGCATGGGCGGCAATTGGAAGAGACCCTTTGCTTTGGGAGAAGCCCGAGGAATTTCAGCCAGAGAGATTTCTGAATGTTGGTATAGATTTTCGAGGTTTGAGTTGATCCCATTTGGTGCCGGCTGAAGGGGATGCCCCGGTAAGACCTTTGCCATGGCTATCAATGAACTTGCATTAGCAAAATTACTGCACAAATTTGACTTTGCCTTGCCTGATGGCGGAAAACCAGAGGACATGGACATGACTTAAGCTGGTGGCATCGATGTGCATAGAAAACTTCCTATACTTGTTCTTGCCACTCCATATTCTCCTTAGTTTCTCTCCTGGCACAGAAAAGTTTAGCATGTCCTAGGGCAAGGTTTACAAGATCAAGTTGAGAACTTATGTAAATTGTCTTGCCTGTTATATTTAGCCCGCATGTAGCTCTTGGAAATTCTCCCCGAAATATGTAACATTGAGATGGTAGCTATGTGGTTGGGTGATGATATTAGTGTTGCCTACACTCACTATTTTTATGGTCTATCACTTTAATATCAAGTTGCTCGTGAATTCATGTTTCATTAGCAGGTTGGTTTGCGTTCTTATTACTTAATAAGAAAATCAAAAGACAACTAAGGCACTAAGCAATATTGCTTAATGAACAAATAATTGTCATTAATTTTAATCGTATTAGTTAAGCTTTACAGTGACATTGATATCATTAATATTCGAGAGGGAAATAAACCTTTCCCCTTTTTTTTGTTATTTTTGCTGCTAATTTCAAGATCATAAATGATACTAGGTGTGTGGAATTGGATGAAAGCAAATCAATAATATAACCTTTGCCATCTTCCGAAAGACATATGGAACATAACCACAATCTAAAAGCCTATCAACAACCTTTTCAGTTTTATTGCTGATCTTTCAAATCAATGGCACTGAAGAATCGTGTAACACTAATTGCAAGAAGCAAAATCCCATTAGTTTTGGATATTTTAATTTGCTCTCTTCAATTCTTCGTTTGGTTTTAATCCTATGCTTGACCTCTTCAAAAATCCTATGCTTCTTCTGGACTCCAGAAGTTATGTTGGTAATCATATTCATTCATAGTATATTTCGCATTTGCATACTAAAGTTACATCCCCCAAAGTCTTTGTTAACTTCCGAACAAAGATTTCTGTTTAGTATTAGCTTTAATCACTGTGAGATTTGTGTTGACATGATTTTGGAGATTGAATGGGAATTTGAAGATTGCACGGGATCTTTTTTTTCCCCAAACTTTATGTGAATGAGTAAATTATGCTAGCAAAGTGCCACGTCATATAATCTTTAGGACAAATTATACTTTACCCCCCTGTGATTTAGTATTTTCTTACATAATTCCCCTACAGTTTTAAAAGCTATATATAACTCCCTCATGATTTGAATTAAAGTGTCAAAGTGACGGAAATGGTCATTCATAACGAAACTTTTGAAAATGTCAAAATTACCCTTATAAATACATGACATACTAACCCCGTATGATTTTATAATTTACTATATAACCCCCTTATGATTTAATACTTTCCCATATAACCCTTATATTTTTCAAAATATATGCATAATTCCCTTTGATTAATAAATAATTTTCAACTTTATATAAGGATATTTTTGGCATTTTAGCTGATTCCGTTACGAATAATCATTTTCGCCACTTTGACACTTTAATACAAATTATGAGGGGATTATGTATAACTTTCGAAACTATTGGAGGGTTATGTAAAAAAATACTAAATCACTGGGGGTAAAATGTAATTTGCCCTAATCTTTAGATGTAAAATGTCTAAACTAATAGCTCAAATGCCAAGTGCTTAATCAATTTCAACATGTATGATGGTGCGAATATAAGTCCAATCCAATTTTTGGAATTTGCTTACGAGTAGCACTTATCATCCAAAATTTGTTCTTCCAGTACAGCCACTAAAGTCAAAATAATCGGCCAGGCCCTATAGACATTGTTTCCAATGTGTGGCTTTGATTCATTTACTGAGGATGCATTTGCAACCGTCATAAACTGAAATTTCAAGGATCATCAGAACAGAAGCAGATTCTGGTGATCCTTTTCGGCTTAATCAAGTAGGCATATATATAGCCAATTGTAGCAGCAACAATCAACTTTTGCTTTCTTGATTTGGCCCTTTCTCCAATTTTCGAGTAGCATGTAATGGCGTTTATTTTGGATCTTACATTTTCCTCTCTTCTTCCCGTGGCTTTGCTACTTCTAACCCTTTTCTTATGGTTCTATGCTTCTTCTAAACCCCAACAAAGGCTACCACCTTCTCCATCAAAGTTTCCAGTTGTTGGAAATCTTTTCCAACTCGCGCTATATCCTCACCGCAAACTTCAATCATTATCAAGAAAATATGGTTCCCTCATGCTGGTTCATTTTGGCAGCAAGCCGGTGGTTATTGCCTCTTCAGCTGATGCAGCTTGTGAAATCATGAGAACCCATGATTTAGTCTTTGCTAACAGGCCTAAAACAAGCATGAGTGATAGGCTTCTATATGGCAGCAAGGATATCGCAGCCTCACCTTACGGTGAGTATTGGAGGCAAGTGAGAAGTATTTGTGTGCTCCAGCTTCTAAGTCATAAGCGGGTTCAATCATTTCGATATGTAAGAGAGGAAGAGACTTCACGGAGGAGGGGAGGAAGGTTCACGGCCATGATTAGGTCAAAAAATTTGTGCGACTCAGATTACTCCTTGTAACTCGATTTTCACGCCATGTGTGGGATCCACAAAAATATTGTTCTAGTGTTACTCGCTGTTGTTCAATTATTACACCTTGTACAGATGATGTTACACCGTGTGCAAATGGTGTTACACCTTTCGGAACGGTTGTTCTGACAACCATTCCAGCCCCGGATCCGAGACTTCACTTATGGTTGAAAAGATTAGAAGTTTTTTGGGTTCTTCGCCGCCTTTATCGGCCATAAACTTGAGTGATCTTCTTATGACACTGACAAATATTAATGATGTGATTTGTAGGGTGGCCTTGGAGAGGAAGTACAGTGATAGGGAAGATGGAAGCAAAAGTATGCAAATCATGAAGGAATTTGCTGAGTTGTTAGGTACTATTGATACAGGGGATTTTGTTCCATGGCTTGGATGGGTGAGACGTCTTAATGATTTGGATGATAAAGTGGAAAAAGTTGTTAAGCAACTTGATGAATTTCTGGAGGGTGTAATTAAGGAGCACAAAGATAGGAAAAATGGAAAGGCAAACACTGATGATATTATAGAGGGAAAAAGCTCAGATTTGGTGGATATCTTGCTTGAAATTCAGGGGGAAAAGTCGACAGGCTTTACACTCGAACTTGACAGTCTCAAAGCAATCATTTTGGTAAGAAATCTTGTTTATAGGGTACTCCAACCATAAACTCATTAGGCTATCCTACCGTACTGGCTTAATGCCATTTCTCTTTTCTTGAAAATCTTTTTGTGTATAGCCGATCTAAACTTGGAATACCTTCATTTTATTATTCAATTTGCATTAAATTTTAAAGATTTTTCTAATGGTTGTCCAGTGAGTATTGATTTAATACATTTAAATTACAAATAATTTATCATGTGAATTTACACAATCAAAATTATTGCATATTTTTGCATTTAGACATTTTTTCAAATTAACTACACTTTTTAAAAAGAACTAATACTTGAACCCCCTCTTAATGAGCATCAATTGTTCAAACTAGTTTTTGGACAAAATACAGTTTGCCCCTATCTGGTATAGTTATTTTTCATATAACTCCCTATAGTTTTAAAAGTTATATATAATTCTTTCATGGTTTTGATTAAAGTGTCAAAGTGAAAGAAATTATCATTCATAACGGAACCTATGAAAATATCAAAATTAGCCTCATTTAAAAAGTAAAATGGTTGAAATGATCAAAATATAGAAACATAATATGCAGGATACTTTAACCCCATATAATTTTATGTTTTATTATATAACACCATTATACTTTAGTGCTTTACCATATAACCCCCTTATGGATTTCAAAATATATGCATAACTCTCATGTGGTTAATAAATAATTTTTAACTTTACATTGGAGTATTTTTGATATTTTAGTTGATTCCGTTATGGATTACAAATTCCGTCACTTTGACATTTTAGTCTAAATCATGAGGGGTGTTATGTATAGTTTTCGAAATCATAGGGGAGCTATATAAAAAAGTACTGACCCACAGGGGGTTAAAGTGCAATTTACGTCTAGTTTTTAAATGAATAAAGGTTAGTTTGGATGGGGATGGTTTCACAAATTTAATCTTGAAAATACGTTCTCCAATTATTTTCTATCTCACACATACATGTTAGAAGCCAGTACAATAACAATAATATATAGTTGAACACACTTTTGAAAATAAGTGCAAATTTATTGTCAAGCAGATGGGGTCTGCTAAAGAATTTGCATGTTGGACGGTTTTTCATAGTAATTCATTCCACGGATAAGTACATTTGGATAAAGGATCATAGGCATTAACAAGTATAGCTTTTCCTACAGAAATTTCAACCATGAAGGTTTTTAGCTTGTTCGAAGGTAGAACAAAATTATACTATTTGATGAACTGTGTATACAACTAAAATTCAGTATGCAGTATGTATTATGCACCACTTATTTGTATATTAGCGGGCTGAGGAATATTACATACTTCAGCTTTAACACATCAATTGATACAATGCCAAACCAAACTGTTTTATCTGTATTTAATGATGTTCACCATTGATGAGCTAAACTTCTTACAAATGTTTTCCTCATATTAGTTTCTCAACTTTCAATGAGATTTTCTTTTTCAATTAAGCAACATCTGTTTTTCTTCTTCACTTTCTATGATTAGGACATGTTCGCTGCTGGGACTGATACAACACACACAGTTATGGAATGGGCAATGACCGAACTCTTGAGGCACCCAAAAATCTTGGAGAAATTGCAGACTGAGGTGAGACAAGTAGCTCAAGGAAAACCAGAAATCACTGAGGATGATCTAGACAAAATGGACTACTTAAAAGCAGTGATCAAGGAGACTTTACGACTTCATACGCCAATCCCACTACTCGTTCCTCGAGAATCAACACAACACGTTAAACTTATGGGGTATGATATACCGGCAGGGACACGAGTAATGGTGAACGCTTGGGCGATTGCACGAGATCCATCGCTTTGGAATCAGCCTGAAGAATTTCAGCCAGAGAGGTTCTTGAACAGTACAATCGATTTTCGAGGTTTTAACTTTGAGTTAATTCCATTTGGAGCTGGAAGAAGGGGTTGCCCGGGTACTACCTTTGCTGTGGCCGTTAACGAGCTTGCATTAGCAAAATTGGTACACTACTTTGATTTTGCATTGCCTGATGGAGTTGAACCAAAGGATTTGGACATGTCTGAATCCACTGGTATCACTATCCATAGAAAAAATCCTCTACTTGCAGTAGCTATTCCACATTCTGGTTAGACACCATCTTTACCTATCCTTTCCCGTATATAAATGTGGACCTTATACTGATTTATTCAGTAAAGATCCATCCAGTGGATATCTAATATTGATGTTTGGTATTTTAATTTATCCTTATCTTACGTACCACAATAAATTTCTGTCATTAGCTCTTTGCTCCCTGCTCCCCCCTGTAACTGGTTTTATTGATGAGGCATGAAGCATTGATTTTTAGCATTATCCTCAGTTGTGGAGTTGTATATTCTTTCGGATGATAGTTCACAACTATTATAGACATATATTAATTGTAATTTCTTATCCTTTATTTTTTTTTTCTTTTCTTCTTTGTTCAGTTTATTTTCCTTCTCTATTGTAGTGTTCAATTCTTATTATCCACCATCACATATACTAACCTTTAAGTACTTCTCTATTGTGTTCGCGTGTATGAAGTAATTCCATTATTTAACCAAACATAATTTGAACAAGGAGTATCTATGTGTAAGTAAAACTTTAATTGGGTTCAATTCCGTTGGTAATCTTCAAGCAACTTACTCTGTTGTTTTTTGCGGTAATCTTCAAGCCACACGTATGGATTTGTTATTTAAACACAACCATAACCTCAAGAAGCTAATCAAGGACCTTTACATTTTCATTGCTAATTGTTCATTTTGGATCTTTCATTGTCTCTTCTCCTTATCTTGGTTTTACTCTTCCTATGCTTCTTCAAGATTAGGCAAATAACCAATTATAACACTTAAAAAAAAGAAAAATAAAATTGCGCTTTCTTCCATTTCCTAATTTTGAAGAAGCAAAGGGAGAAGATAGGAAGGAAAGGGAAAGAGAGAGAGAGAGCGAGAGGAGAGGAGGAAGGAGGGGAGGAAGAGGGAGAGGGAGGAGAAATAAGGAGTCAGGAGAGAGAGAGAGAGAGAGAGAGAAGGGGTGGTGGTAGGGGTGATTTTTTTTTTTAATATCCCAACAATATTTAAAATTCTATAAACACTCCAATAAAAAACTCTAGTAACAAATTTTTCATATATACTGTTGTAATAAAATTTATGAAAATCAGTTCTAAACATATCTAATTCATACGAAACCTTAGTAATAATTAGTATTTTGTAGAAGACTAAAAGTTATATTGTACTTGTACCTGGAGTTAAACATTTTGTTTTGTGTAATTAGAATATTTTTTTGTCAATTAACAACATTTATACTATCATGTTCTAGAAAAGAGAGGGATCTAAATGGGTTGTTTAGATAGAAGATAGGCCCATCTAAACTAACAAATTCTTTCTATTTACTTTTTGAGTAAATCTTATATACACTATTATCATTTGATTCATGACATGTGTGCAAAAGTTGAATTTCAAATTCAAAATTTGTATTGTTGTCATTGATCCAATGCTGATAGTGTATACACTGTCAATGTAGCAAAAATTAATCCTTACTTTTATTTTTATTCTTGCTTGCGAGACTTGACATATTGAACCTTCCTGCAAAATTAGTAGCCAACGGGGAATATCCCTTTAACGGGAACGGGGCTACTTGCCTTCAAAACTCCATGGAAATGCAAATGAGAAATGCTATCCCTACTCGGATCAAGACAGAACTTTTACTTGTTCAAATAACAATTAAGGTGAAACAGGTCAAGAACATCGAATCTCTTTATGATAAATAAATCTATTTTTTAAGTTCATTATTACAGGTTGTTCCTGCAAAGGATCAAACTAATGACGTATACAAATACTTGAATTCTCGATGTAGATACTACATATATAGTTGGTTCTCATTCTTCAAAGACTACGAGTATAATAGGAGTATCCGGCAACAAAGGATCACCCTAAGATGAGATAAGAGGAGGTCTGACACACTTTTTAGATTTTTTAATTGCAAAGTGCGAGATAAAATCAATCAAAGAGTATCAAGAAAAGAGAAAAAATTATTATGCTACCCTATTATTTTGTTTTGTTATGGTATACAATTCAACATTAACTTTCAGATAAACAATCATATAAATCCACGTTAACTTTGAAATAGAAAAGATGTGTTTGACGTTACTACGGTTATCTTCTTATCCTATAAGTTTTTCAACTTTGAATGTCTCATTTTTTTCAATTAAACAGCATTTCCTTTTTCTTTTTCAAATGCCATGATTAGGACGTGTTTGCAGCAGGACTGATACAATATTGAGTGGCCAATGACTGAACTTCTGAGGCACCCCAAAATCATGGACATCTATTTTTTGACTAATTCTTTTTGAATGTTTCTTAAGTACGTCTCTAATCATTTTTTTCATATTTCCAATTTTTTTATCTCTTTTTTTTTTGGTTTCAGATACATTACATCCCAAAAATTGGTTTTGCAAGTTAATACTCGAACTCCAAACCTTTGGCTCTGGATTTCGATCATCTTTGAATAACTTGATCATTCTTGAGTGCAACTTGCAACAATGCTGCAATGTTCAGCCAAAACATAGAATCAATCTTATCAATGCATAGGCGATTAGAAATTGAAATCAAAGCAATGGAAATTGGAGTTTTCTAAGCCTTAAGGGCTTGCGTGAATTTCTCAATAAACTTCAGTATCTTGTATACCCACTAATTTTGCTTGACCAAAATTTCAAAACTCTCCCATTTCAAAGCATAACAATATTCCTAGATAGCGAGAAGCAAGAAGACGACATTAAGGGGAAACAAGAATTTATTTCATCTATGCATTGGTAAAATATATGAATCATTTTCACTCAGCAGCCTTGAAGCACCCAAAAGCTTTGGAGGGCGCCTCTTTATGCATGTGGGCTGTTTATAAACTCCTGGTGTGTGGGGATTTCAAGACGGTTGGCTTTACAAAAGATGATTTATACGTCCTCTCGTGTTCAGGCACTAGTTTCACAGGTGGAATGTTCTTAGTATATCAAATCTCGGAATTTTTCAGGTTATCATAGAAAGTATGCATGACCTCTGTACATGTTTATGCTAGAGTGTGCTTAATGTATAACAATTTTTGCACACATATGATCATTGGATTTTTCTAGCGGCATTCATTAGAGACTCATTAGCACATTTCATTTCTACCAAACTTAATATATGAAAATACATAATATATTTATTGCGCTCCTTATATTTAGACAGTTCTCCAAATCAATAATACTTTTGTAAAAGACTAATATTTGAACTCTCTTAACGAGTACCCATTGGATACCAATTAACGAAACCCTTAGAATATTTAATTAATCTTAGCTAGTCTATAAAAGCTATTGACAAATGAAGGTAGATCGATCTAATGGGCACTTATCAAGGTGAAGCTTATGTGTTAAGTTTTAGTAAAATTAAAGTTAAACGAGGTAAGTTGGTAAATGTAAATGATGGCAGTATGTGCATTCACATGATAAATTAAGTGTAATTTAAGTGTAGTAATAAGGATGCCCGTTAAAAAACATAAAATTAAATCAAAAAATACTTATACTCGAATATCTTATTTTCTCATCCTTGTCAAACATTGATAGAATAAATCCAGTTGTGCAAACCTATTTATTGGCCTTTCTACGTAGGCTATCTTAATAGAAATCACAAATATTACACATCTCTAAAAGATTCCTGTCATAAAACTATCACTTTCTAATTGCATATGAAAATACTAAAACAGGAAGAATAGATTGATCTATCACTCATCAGCCAGGCTGAGACTCATATGAAAATGCTTTATTACTCGTTTTCTGACTGGTTGTGAAGAAAAAAAGTCAGCACATGAAAAAAAGAAGAAGCTAGAGCCTGTTTTTGTGCAATTATCTACAGAAAAGAATAAAAACTTCTAGTTCATTTTCTTAATCCATAAATAGAATATAATTCAGAGATTAGAGCCTTTCATGAGGCGTGTTTAACACTATTTTTTAAGGTATTATTTGCCTCTACTATACATAGTATTTGTTATACGGTTATGCCAAATTAACTTTAGGATACAACAAGATTTCGGAGAAACTTGATAGCTCATGCATGTTAAGATTTTTCTTATAAAAAAGGATCAAAATTCTAGTTAATTTATGTGTTAGAGACTTGTTATTTTTATAGTAAAAACACAATCCCAAGGTCATAAGGTATTTAGCCACTATTTTACATGTTTATGGACATTCATGGACATTCATGGACATTGAAAGGTACCATTAAACCCCTTCAATGGAAAATGCCAAAAATATTTTAGAAACTTTTAACTTCCGACAGACCCTTAAGTTAACCAAATTCTTTGTTTTAACAAGTTTAATTTCTACTTTATTCACAAACCATTCCAACACTAATTAGGGCATATAATCAATAAAACTTACTCACTGTTGGCTTCCACTTTGCATGATTAGGACATTTTTGCTGCTGGAACTGATACCACTCACACAGTCATGGAATGGGTGATGGTAGAGCCTCTAAGACACCCCAAGGTCATGGAGAAATTGCAAAATGAGGTCAGAGCTGTAGGCCAAGGAAAATCAGAGATAACTGAGGATGATTTTGACAAAATGCAGTATCTTAAGCTAGTGATTAAGGAAACTCTGCGGCTTCATTCCCCAGTTCCATCACTAGTTCCTCGAGAATCAACTCGAGACGTCAAAGTAATGGGGTATGATATACCGATTCGAACATGAGTAATCGTCAATGCATGGGCAATTGGAAGAGACCCTTTGCTTTGGGAGAAGCCAGAGGAATTTCAGCCAGAGAGATTTCTGAATGTTGGTATAGATTTTTGAGGTTTGGACTTTGAGTTGATCCCATTTGGTGCCGGCCCAAGGGGATGCCCGGGTAAGACCTTTGCCATGGCTATCAATGAACTTGCATCAGCAAAATTACTGCACAAATTTGACTTTGCCTTACCTGATGCAGGAAAACCAGAGGACATGGATATGACTGAAGCTGGTGGCATCGATGTGCATAGAAAACTTCCTATACTTGTTCTTGCCACTCCATATTTTCCTTAGTTTCTCTCCTGGCACAGAGAAGTTTAGCATGTCCTAGGGCAAGGTTTACAAGATCAAGTTGAGAACTCATGTAAATTGTCTTGCCTGTTATATTTAGCCTGCATGTAGCTCTTGGAAATTCTCCCTGAAATATGTAACATTGAGATGGTAGCTATGTGGTTGGGTGATGATATTAGTGTTGCCTACACTCGCTATTTTTATGGTCTATCACTTTAATATCAAGTTACTCGTGAATTCATGTTTCACTAGCAGGTTGGTTTGCGTTCTTATTGCTCAATAAGAAAATCAAAAGACAACTAAGGCACTAAGCAATATTGCTTAATGAACAAATAATTGTCATTAATTTTAATCGTATTAGTTAAGCTTTACAGTGACCTTGATATTATTAATATTGGAGAGGGAAATAAACCTTTCCCTTCTTTCTGTTATTTTTGCTGCTAATTTCAAGATCATAAATGTTACTAGGTGTGTGGATTCGGATGAAAGCCAATCAATAATACAACCTTTGCCATTTTCCGAAAGACATATGAAACAAAACTTTTGGCGGGGTCAAGAGTGAGCCCACACTTAGGGTCTGTTTGTTTGGACTGAAAATCTTTTCCAGAAAATATTTTCTTCAATTTCTGGTGTTTGGCTGCAAAAGAGGTCAGGAAAATTTTCTCTGGTAGAAAATCTTTTACATAACTTGGTGTAAAATGACTTCCGGAATTAAGATACGGAAGTTAATTTCCGACAACTATCACAACTTATCAGTTTCCTCGGCACTTGGCTATTGTACAAAGCCATCAAGCACTATACCATAGAGATCAAATCAAGAGCTATGTTCCTGCACTTGCTTCTGCAAATCCCACAACTTTGCACCTCTTCGCGCTCTCCTCTTTTTCATGTTCCTCTCTACTGTTCCCGTTCTCTTGCGCCACACAAACACACTTATGGATTATACAACTCTAGATCTAGATTGGACTTGCATTGAGAAGTTTTGAAAAAAGGAAAAAATGTGAAGCCAATGGAGGCAGGAGGAACATTTTTAAAAGAAGAGTTAGTACAATAAACATCAAATTTCAATTGTTAATTTATTATAATGGTTCAATCAGCTGTAGGCATACAATTTAAACTTTTTATTACAATGGCACTCAACTGGCTTGGGGAGATTGTGAATTCCTGGTTCTGGTCTTTGATTTATTTTTTGAGACTTGAAAGGATTTGGATTGGGGATTGTTTGTGGTGGCTGATGAGGTGGGTAGAGATAATGATAATTAGTAGTAGCAATTAGCAAAAGAAAAATCCGGGAACGATATTATCGTTGGAGGATTTTAATTTTTTTAGAACATTTTCTTAAAATTGCACCAAACACTAGAAAATGAAGGGAAAATTAGATATTTTCCAGGAAAGAATTTTCATTGAAAATGTTTTCTTAGAGAAAATATTCTACATTGAAACAAACAGACCCTTAAGGGCTTCTCGTCCAAATTATTCACAACTACAATCGAAAAGCCTATCAACGACCTTTTCAGTTTTATTGCTGATCTTTCAAATCAATGGCACTGAAGAATCGTCCTCAAAAAAAGGGATAATTTCAGAAACCTCCCTTGAGGTTTCTAGTAATTTTCGACAGCTCCCCTCATGTTTTAAAAATTACACATACCTTAACATAGGTTTGGGTTTCACCTTGATGATATAAAACCAAAAAAGTATATGAATGCCCAAAATTGCCCTCATCTAAATTTCCTTAATATGAATAATCATTAAAACTTTTTAAAAGTCTATAATACATTTGTATACTAGCAAAATTATGAGTTTTATTAGTTACTCAATGTCTTGATATTTTTTATCTCCATGGTTTTTTACATCCACCTAAAGTTTCAAACTCTTATCACTTCTTTTTCTTCTGAACAAACTCTGTTTTAGATGTCAAAATCCATCTTCGTAATTCTTACCTTCACAATCTTTACCTCTCTTAGCTTTCTTTCATATATTGCCTACTAAATCGAGTCATAAAACTCACAATCCTTATCTTTTTTTCCACTCAAAAGGCCAAGCCCTCAGTTACCAAAATTATTCTAACCTACTCTCAACATTTGGATTGGTCATTCTAAATCAATCCACATTTTTTTCTTTGAATTGACACAATTTTATTGAGAACAAGTTTGATGTCTATTAAGAAGAACCAGGCAAAATATCAAAAAAGTGCAAGTTTTGGGTAGTAGTTTTAGTACAGTTTATCAAATTATACTTTTCCGTAATTCAGTAATTTTTTTGTGCTCAATAATATGAACAATTGGGTTGTTGGCAGTGATGATTGCTTCCATCATCATCAATAACAGCAACATATTTGAGTGATAGAAGGAAGGAAACATCTATCTTGATTAGCATATTTATGTGATACAAGATTACAATTTAATGGCTATGGTTAAAATAGTTTGGCCATAATATATGGTTTGGTCAAGAAGAATTGTTTTCCTTTTTTCATTTTCCTTTTTTTTGTTATCTTTTCCCTTTTTTTTTATCAATGGCTTATCTTTTGAAAAATTATGAAGGTTATTATAGTCATTGTCTATCATGAAGGCATGTAAGTATAATATTGAAAAGTTCAAGGGAACTCAGTGAAATTGTCAGAAACCTCAGGGGAGGTTTCTGAAATTATCCCTAAAAAATATCGTGTAAAATTAATTGCAAATAGCAAAATCCCATTAGTTTTGGATATTTTAATTTGCTCTCTTCAATTCTTCGTTTGGTTTTAATCTTCCCTGACCTCTTCAAATATCCTATGCTTCTTCTGGACTCCAGAAGCTATGTTGGTAATCATATTCATTCATAGTATATTTCGAATTAGCATACAAAAGTGTACATCCGGCCCCAAAGTCTTTGTTAACTTCAGAACAAAGATTTCTGTTTAGTATTAGCTTTAATCACTGTGAGATTTCTGTAAGCATGATTTTGGAGATTGAATGGGAATCCTAAGATTGCACGAGATTTTTTTTTTCCCCAAAACTTTTTGTGAACGAGTAAATTATGCTAGCAAAGTGACACGTCATTTAATCTTTAGGTGTAAAATGTCTGAACCAATGGCTCAAATGATATGTACTTAATCAATTTCGACATGTATGATGGTGCGAATATAAGTCCAATCCAATTTTTGGAATTTGCCTAGGAGTAGGACTTATAATCCAAAATTTGTTCTTCCACTACAGCCACTCGAGTCAAAATAATCGGCCAGGCCCTACAGATATTGTTTCCAATGTGTGGCTTTGATTCATTTACTGAGGAAGCATTGGCCACCGACACAAACTGAAATTTCAAGGATCATCAGAACAGAAGCAGAATTCTGCTGATCCTTTTCGACTTAATCAAGTAGGCATATATATAGCCAATTGTAGCAGCAACAACAAATTCTGCTTTCTTGATTTGGCCCTTTCTCCAATTTTCGAGAAGCATGTAATGGCGTTTATTCTGGATCTTACATTTTCCTCTCTTCTTCCCGTGGCTTTGCTACTTCTAACCCTTTTTATATGGTTCTATGCTTCTTCTAAACCCCAACAAAGGCTACCACCTTCTCCATCAAAGTTTCCAGTTGTTGGAAATCTTTTCCAACTCGGGTTATATCCTCACCGCAAACTTCAATCATTATCAAGAAAATATGGTTCCCTCATGCTGGTTCATTTTGGTAGCAAGCCCGTGGTTGTTGCCTCTTCAGCTGATGCAGCTTGTGAAATCATGAGAACCCATGATTTAGTCTTTGCTAACAGGCCTAAAACAAGCATGAATGATAGGCTTCTATATGGCAGCAAGGATATCGCATTCTCACCTTACGGTGAGTATTGGAGGCAAGTGAGAAGTATTTGTGTGCTTCAGCTTCTAAGTCATAAGAGGGTTCAATCATTTCGAAATGTAAGAGAGGAAGAGACTTCACTTATGGTTGAAAAAATTAGAAATTTTTCAGCTTCTTCGCCACCTTTATCAGCCATAAACTTGAGTGATCTTCTTATGACACTCACAAATGATGTGATTTGTAGGGTGGCCTTGGGGAGGAAGTACAGTGATAGGGAAGATGGAAGCAAAAGTATGCAAATCATGAAGGAATTTATTGAGTTGTTAGGTACTATTGATATAGGAGATTTTGTTCCATGGCTTGGATGGTTGAGACATCTTAATGATTTGGATGATAAAGTGGACAAAGTTGTTAAGCAACTTGATGAATTTCTGGAGGGTGTCATTAAGGAGCACAAAGATATGAAAAATGGAAAGGCTAACACTGATGATAGTATAGAGGGAAAAGGCTCAGATTTGGTGGATATCTTGCTTGAAATTCAGGGGGAAAAGTCGACAGGCTTTATACTCGAACTTGACAGTCTCAAAGCAATCATTTTGGTAAGAAATCTTGTTTATAGGTACTCCAACCATAAACTCATTAGGCTATCCTACCGTACTCGCTTAATGCCATCTCTCTTTTCTTGAAAATCTTTTTGTGTATAGCTGATCTAAACTTGGAATACCTTCATTTTATTATTCAATTTGCATTAAATTTTAAAGATTTTTCTAATGGTTGTCCAGTGAGTATTGATTTAATACATTTAAATTACAAATAATTTATCATGTGAATTTACACAATCACAATTATTGCATATTTTTGCATTTAGACACTTTTTCAAATTAACTACACTTTTTAAAAAGAACTAATACTTGAACCCCCTCTTAATGAGCACCAATTATTCAAACTAGTTTTTGGACAAAATACAATTTGCCCCTATCTGGTATAGTTATTTTTCACATAACTCCCTATAGTTTTAAAAGTTATATATAACTCTTTTCATAATTTTGATTAAATTTTCAAAGTGAAAGAAATTACCATTCATAACGGAACCTATGAAAATATCAAAATTAGCCTCATTTAAAAACTAAAATGGTTGAAATGATCAAAATATAGAAACATAATATGCAGGATACTTTAACCCCATATAATTTTATGTTTTATTATATAACCCCATTATACTTTAGTGCTTTAATATATAACCCCCTTATGGATTTCAAAATATATGCATAACCCTTATGTGGTTAATAAATAATTTTTAACTTTACATTGGAGTATTTTTTATATTTTAGTTGATTCCGTTATGGATTACAAATTCCGTCACTTTGACATTTTAGTCCAAATCATGAGGGGGGTTATGTATAGTTTTCGAAATTATAGGGGAGTTATATAAAAAAGTACTAAATCACAGGGAGTTAAAGTGTAATTTGTGTCTAATTTTTTAAATGAATAAAGGTTAGTTTGGATGGCGATGGTTTTCACAAATTTAATCTTGAAAATACGTTCTCCAATTATTTTCTATCTCACACATACATGTTAGAAGCCAGTACAATAACAATAATGTGTAGTTGAACACACTTTTGAAAATAAGTGTAAATTTATTGCCAAGCAGATGGGTCTGCTAAAGAATTTTCAATGAATTACTTTCCTCTCTACTGGTTTGCATGTTGGACGGTTTTTCATAGTAATTCATTCCACGGATAAGTACATTTGGATAAAGGATCATAGGCATTAACAAGTATAGCTTTTCCTACAGAAATTTCAACCATGAAGGTTTTTAGCTTGTTCGAAGGTAGAACAAAATTATACTATTTGATGAACTGTGTATACAACTAAAATTCAGTATGCAGTATGTATTATGCACCACTTATTTGTATATTAGCGGGCTGAGGAATATTACATACTTCAGCTTTAACACATCAATTGATACAATGCCAAACCAAACTGTTTTATCTGTATTTAATGATGTTCACCATTGATGAGCTAAACTTCTTACAAATGTTTTCCTCATATTAGTTTCTCAACTTTCAATGAGATTTTCTTTTTCAATTAAGCAACATCTGTTTTTCTTCTTCACTTTCTATGATTAGGACATGTTCGCTGCTGGGACTGATACAACACACACAGTTATGGAATGGGCAATGACCGAACTCTTGAGGCACCCAAAAATCTTGGAGAAATTGCAGACTGAGGTGAGACAAGTAGCTCAAGGAAAACCAGAAATCACTGAGGATGATCTAGACAAAATGGACTACTTAAAAGCAGTGATCAAGGAGACTTTACGACTTCATACGCCAATCCCACTACTCGTTCCTCGAGAATCAACACAACACGTTAAACTTATGGGGTATGATATACCGGCAGGGACACGAGTAATGGTGAACGCTTGGGCGATTGCACGAGATCCATCGCTTTGGAATCAGCCTGAAGAATTTCAGCCAGAGAGGTTCTTGAACAGTACAATCGATTTTCGAGGTTTTAACTTTGAGTTAATTCCATTTGGAGCTGGAAGAAGGGGTTGCCCGGGTACTACCTTTGCTGTGGCCGTTAACGAGCTTGCATTAGCAAAATTGGTACACAAGTTTGATTTTGCATTGCCTGATGGAGTTGAACCAAAGGATTTGGACATGTCTGAATCCACTGGTCTCACTATCCATAGAAAAAATCCTCTGTTTGCAGTAGCTATTCCACATTCTGGTTAGACACCCTCTTTACCTATCCTTTCCAGTATAAATATGGACCTTATACTGATTTATTCAGTAAAGATCCAGCCAGTGGATATCTAATATTGATGTTTGGTATATTAATTTATCCTTAGGTACCACAATAAATTTCTGTTATTTGCTCTTTGCTCCCACCTCCCCCCTGTAACTAGTTTTATTGAGGAGGCATGAAGCATTGATTGTATACACCAATTAGCATTATCCTCAGTTGTGGTAGCACAATTAACAAAGCAATGCTTATCAGAATGTTATCTGCTGATGATAATGGTAATAGTCGAATGATATTCTACCTTTAATTGCAGAAAAAAAGAGATTTGATCTGCATCGATATGCAAAGCATGCAATTGAAAATTTGAAATAGTCAATCAACTTGGAGTTTTGAGCTTTGACCTTTGAAGCTTAAACCTCCCCCACGATCACATGGAAGGAAGGACAAAATATTAAATTACTTGGTGAGAAATGGCATTAAGCCAAATTCATTTTAGCTTCTGTATATCTTTTTGAATTATAACTTAATATTAATAGTTTGAGTTGTATATTCTTTCGGATGATAGTTCATGTCACGCCCCGAGCCCGCACGTGCCCGTCACATGACATCCGCCGTATTCTCAAATCCCGCTCAAGAATACAAGGCATCATTTAACTAGTCTAAACTTCAAAAGTACGAAATAATATAACTAAAATAAAGTGTGGTACAAATCTCATAAAAAAGTAGTCTACGAATATCCAATATGTTCGTACATTTATTTTCTAATGGAAATAGCGGAATCGAAAATAAATAAGACTAACAACTAGAAGTAGCTAGCCTGTCAACTTCTATTCACTTAAAGCTAATAAAAGTCGTCCTCAGGGTCTTCTACGTAAACCAACTCATACTCTTCAGAATCTGCAAGGATGGTAAAAAGTGGGTTGAGCGACAAATCGCCCAGTAGGTAATAACTACCCCTCTGTTGGACCATGTACTCGTAATTTTATAGATACATACATAAAGATACGTAGCAAATCATTTGCGTATCAATCACATCCATAATTTTGAAAGTAACGTCGTTTATAAAGCAATCAGTAGTAACAAGTGGCAAGCAATTTAAAAGCACCCTATTGATAAATGAATATGGAAAATCATAAGTCATAAATCATTTCATCTCAATTCACAAGTCTCTTCATATCCACTCATAAATCAATTCACAAATCAGTTCATAGGTCTCATTTCAGATCAGTTCATAAATTCTTCCATATCAACTCATAAATCATTTCATATTAGCTCATAAATCATTTCATATTAGCTCATAACAAGTACATGTGATGACCGGCTACTGAGTACTCAGCCTAGAGATTAAACCCCTTCTAGGTGGGCGACCAATAGGTTTCATGACTACCGATTGGCCTCTTTTCATACATGGATCAATCGGCCGGACTTTATACCAGGCTACCATGGTTTTGTCAATCGGCCGGACTCTATACCAGGCTACCATGACCTTGTCAATCGATCGGATTTTATACCAGGCTACCATGACGATTAAGCAAGACTATAGCCCCTACCGTCTATTCCATGACTGTTTTGAGCTTTACTTATCAAAAATTCATTCCACACGTCATATACATAAATCTTTGATTTCATAAAAGATTCAACTCGTTTGGTATATAATAACATATCAAAACATTTCAAATAAGTCACATGGTCCATTTTTGTATAGTAAAAATATAACCTTCATCAATACCCAAGTAAAACATTTAATCAAATATGTTTCGAGTCAACACAACAAAACAAGATTGAAAACAAAACTTTCATTTTTGCACCTTTGAAATCTCAAAAGGGTAAGTACCACCTACCTTCGTCTGGCTGCTCGAGTGGAACTACCATATGTCTCTTAAACTGGTACCGTACCTATCAAATGCATGGGCTTCCTAATTAGTTGTTATTTCCTATAAATACCTAACATACAAACTCTGAGTAAGTCGAAGATTCGTTTCTAGACCATTGTATGAACCCTAACAGCATTTTCCCTAAATTGGACGATTTCCATTATTGGAAAGTTTCCTAATTTTGAAAGTTTCTATTTTTAGAAAGTTTCTTAATTTGGAAAGTTCGCCTTTTTGTAAAGTTTTATAATTTAAAAGAAAATAATTATTCCTAATCATGTTTATTATCTTGACTATTATCTTATTATACACATTTATAATTTATAATTATTCATTATTATTGTTATCGTTATTATTAGTGTTATCGTCAACATTATTATTTACTACTAGGATTATTATCATTAGTGTTATTATTAGTATTATTATCAGCATTATTATTATTATTATTTTAAGCATTTCGTTTAACCATTTAAAACTTATCTCACCTTGTCCAATTTGGCTTAATACGACTAAATTACAATGTTTTTATATTTCCATTTAAGTATCCTATACGTAATTAAATAAGTATAATTTTACATGACTAACCTTTCAATTCTAACAATTATTTTAAATTGGGTTCTGAATTTTTAATACCCACGATAAACTATAATTTATAATTTATTACACATTTACTACATTTTATATTATATTTTGGCCCCTGTATAATTTGCCAAATTTTCTCCGTCCTCGGGTTGAACCCATGGTTGGCCAAAAGGCCAACCAGTTGTCTGACCATGGTCGCCAGAAAGTCTGGCGACCGTTTGCTTCCATTGGTTGGCCAAAAGGCCAACCATGACTTTTGTTCATTGTTGCCAGCAAGTGTTGGCGACATCCTCATCAAATTTTTTTTTTTTTTTGCTTCGGTCTTGGGTTGGCCGAAATGCCAACTTTTGCAAATTCTTTCTCTGTCGCCAGAGATGGCAGCCCCCCACTCTTCCCTTTTTGTGTGTGCGGTGTTGCTGCAACGCCTAGCCAAAACAGAGCAACGGCAGCAGCCGCTGCTCTTCTCTTCCCTTTTTTTTTGTTTTTGTTTTTCTTGCACCAGATTTGGGCAACCTATTTACTCACAGATTCAAATCTAACACCCTATTCATTCAGATGCACCTATGAATTTTCCTAAAAATATATATATCTACATATATATAGCAACAATCCATATTCGTAAAATTTCTAGGGCAATTAATTCAACTACTAAAACTTAAAAGAGGAATTTTGCGTGAACTCGGGACTTACAGGTTTAGGTGCCTAGTCGTCTGATCGATTGACGGTGTCGCCTGCTTCTCCTTCTCTATTCTCTGACGGCTCTTGCCCTAGGGAGACAGATGAAAGAAAGGCAAGGAGGGTGTTATTTTTCTTGCTAGGGTTTCAATAAAATCCTAAACCTAGCACTACCCACTAGTAGGTGGTTTGGATAAGAGTTTCAGTTTATTAGGAACGGTTATCCCATCCTATAGTTATTTTATTTTATCTAGTAATTTTATCTTTTTAATTACTTGGGAAAATAAAATAACAAAAATCGGTGCCAAAAATCGTGGGTTTTACATTCTACCCCGCTTACAAAAAGTTTCGTTCTTGAAACTTACGTACCTTGATCAAAAAGATACCTGTGCAATAATAAATACCTGCTTAAATAAAATATAATTTCTGTAGATAGTGGTAAGCAGGGTCGAATCCACAGGGACTGGGGATAATTCGTTTCTTCTATAGTTCAAAGTATAGGGGGTTTTGAGATTAAGTGCCAATTAAACAAATTAAATGCAGGAAGTAATTAATTCAAAGAAATAATTAAGGGAAAACTCTAGCCAAGGGTACACTTCAGAAATGGTTCATGCACTGATCATTGATGCAGAAATAATTCCAACATTTAGTAATAGATTAGTTATAGTTGTCATGCACGCGATAAACAACCAACCCTTCCTTAATTTCTCGATAACTAAGGTACAACCGTTAGCTATTTCTCTAACCCAAAAATAACCCTAGGTACGACCGTAGGATTTAATTCCTAGATTGCATTAATAATTAGAAAGGCCCAATTCTAACCAACAAACACGCTACGAGGGTTTGTTTAAACTAGATCATATGCTCCCCTGACACAAACCCAATTACGCCAGTTGCTACTGAGGTAGAAATAACGAACAATTACAGATTCAATTATCCCTATTTAGCAAAAATAGCCTATATGAATAATTAATTATTGCGCACTAATCAATCATACACAAGGCCATAGCAATTAAAATCAAGGAACATATAAATACCAATAAATGAAGAAAATAATTAAAACAGATTCGATCTCACAGTAATTGTTGAACCAAATCGTCAATTGTCCCCTTGACTAGAAAAACTTAGCCACGCCTCATAAGAAAATCTCCACGTAATTTAATTGAGATCCAGGCCATCAAAGGAACCAAGAAAGAATAAAACTAAACTATGCTAAAAGCTGTCCCCGAAGAAACGGAAAAAGGGCAAAATAAATAAACAAAAGAGTTGGACCAAACCCAAAAGAACGAAGTTCCCTATTCTAAAACAATTGCCTAACTTTTCTCCGTGGTCCCCACAAATTAGTAACAAGGCTGCCGAATTACTCCTTGTTTTCAGCCTCTGTATGTTTCTTTCTTCTTAAAAGCCCAACATGACTAATGCTTCATACTCCGTGGTCCCCGCCGAATTGAGTGCAAGGTTACCAGAAGTCAAACTCTGCCCAATTCCCTTATTGTTTCCTATTGACCTTCGTACTCCAATCTCCTAGTCAGCAAAGGACATGCAATCCCTTTGTAGCACCATGTGGGCCCGGTTGTTTGAAGTCTCCATTGTCTCACGAAAGTCCCTCCTATTTTGTACTTTTCTGTTCCACTCCCTGAAATTGAGTCCAATACCAAATATAAGTAAATATTAATAATTAAAACAATATTTGGCAAGGATAAAGGGGGAAATTAATAATAAAATAACCAACAATTAACACCCAATCAATTCCCCCCACACCTAAATCATGCTTGCCCTCAAGCATGGGGACGACAAATAACACCAATATTTAAAAATGGGCATTGCTCCAACTGCCGTATTGCCAAGGGACCATTAAAACATATATCAAGTCTCAATGGTCAAAATTCAAGAAATATCACCTCGGTTAGCTTTCAAACCGCTGACTCCTCCAATTTAAAGTAAACTAATCTAAGGAAAAGGAATGGTTGCTCATATTTATTAGCAAATGGTCCATCTATTAACTAAAATCTCGACATTAAGATCACAAATAGGCAAGCTGACTTTCTTTTTTTTTTTTTAATACTAACCCAAACTTTACTTGTTTTTTTTTTTGGGAATAGCAAAAGACTTAGTCTCTAGCCATTTAGCGCCTTTTGACGCGAACTCCAACATTTGTCAGATGGAGGAGCCCGGTTACTCAGCTCCGATCGCTACAGGACCACGCACTCATAGCAACTACTACCTTTTGACGCGAGAATCGACACTTTAGGTGAAGATCCCCGGTTACTCAGTAGTAATCACTAGCGGAGTACAGTCAACTCTTATTGACAATCATATAACACATTAACTAAAAATAACACCAAAAATAACAGCAGCCAGCCTCAAATTTTCAAACATGGAGAACTAAAATTAATAGCCGGACCAATTCACATGAGAAATGCCAACAGTCATTCCCTATGCCTAGAAAAGTTAACCAAAAATTGGAAAAGTCAAGCAATTACCGATATTCACCAAAGAGATATTCCTGAACTCAACCACATTAACTTAATACCTTTTATTAATAAGACTTGGCAATAGCAGAATTAGAGGCAACAATCCAGCATCAAAACTTGGTAGTTATAGAAGAGCTGACCACTAGAAAAAAGAAAAGAAAATAAACGAAAAGGGAGATAAATATCAAACTAAAAATAAAGGAAAAGCCTTTAGAAACTAAAAACAAAAATACTAGCACCCCAACTGATCCCCCCCCCGGCACCTAAATGACACATTGCCCTCAATGTGATAAATAAATAGTAATAGCAAGGCGAAGGGCAACGGAACTTCCCTGAAGTCGTCAAAATATGGTGAATGAGACAAGAAGATTGTTCATGCTAGACATTAGTCAAAAAAAAGCTGCCAGGACAAAGCAAAAAGCATTAGAGGCACTCAGGGGCAATGACATGGAGCAATACCACAGACTTTGGGATTATGAAGCTACTGTAAAAAATTCCAATCCTAATAGTCATATTTCATTGCAAATTGATAGGTGAAATATTGAGGAAAGGGCTACATTTCAGAGGATATATTATGGTTTAGGTGCGTTGAAAAATGGTTTCCTACAAGGATGTAGACCTATCATAGGTCTAGATGGCTGCTTCCTCAAGAGTCCCTTTGGAGGTCAGCTGCTTACAGCCTTGGGTAGGGATGCCAATGAAAATATGTTCCCTATTTCCTTTGCTGTTGTTGAGGTTGAGAATTACGACAGTTGGGGTTGGTTTTTGTGGGAATTAATTAGCCAAATTGGAAGAGGAAACAAAGGAGTGGCTTACACTTTCATCTCAGATAGACAAAAGGGTCTTGTCCATTCAATTGAAGAATTATTTCCTGAATCAGAGCACAGATTATGTTTGAAACATATGTTCGAGAACTTCAAACAAAGATTCAAGGATCAAGACCTTAGAGATCTGTTTTGGGAGGTAGCTGCAGCAGCAAGCAGGCCGGAGCATGAAACTGCCCTTTCAAATCTTGAGAGGGCTGACCCACAGGAAGGTGATAAGCTAACAGCTGCGGGATGGTTCAAACGGTTGTCTCCAAAATTATAGTATAGAGCTCATTTTAGTACAGCTTGTAGGAGTGACACTTGCGTTAACAACATGAGTGAGTCATGGAATAATTACATTTTAAAAGCTAAAGGGGAGCCAATAAGATCAATGCTAGAGTGGATTCGGAGGAGATTAATGCAAAGGTTGGTAACCAAACGAGAGGGCATGCTGAAACATGGTGGAACTTTATGTCCAAACATTTATGAGAAATTGGAGAAACTTAAGATAAAGGCAAGAAATTAAATTGTGTTGCGGTTTACGGAGGAAATGGAAATTTGGAAGTTGATGGCTATGGAAAGACAAATGTTGTCAATTTGGAGTTGAAAACTTGTACCTGTGGTCATTTTCAGCTTAGTGGCATTCCTTGCGTGCATGCGGTTGCCTGCATTCAGAGCAGAAAGCTAAAATTCGAGGAATATGTTGATGCTTGTTACCATAGGGAAGCATATTTAAGGGCCTACAACTTCACAATTGGTCCCGTTCCTTCGAAGCAGTTCTGGGTAGATAGCAAGATGCAATATCTGAACCCACCATTGGTGAAAAAACAGCTTGATAGGCCAAAAAAACAGAGAAAGAAGGGTCCAGAAGAGCCTACAAATCAGCAGAAAGCAAGTAGGAAAGGACTTGCAGTTTACTGTCGGAGATGTTTGAAAACTGGACATAACATACGTACTTGTAAATCAGCGATTGACCCTAAGTCTAAACTTTACAAAGTAATGTAACATTTTACACTCTACTGTAATATGGTTTAGTGTGTTTTGTTGCTACTTATATACTAATTCATTTTGATTTGGACTGTAGGCACCTAAAGTTGGTCAAACAGCTTCAAATGCAACATCCGTAGCTTCTGCTGCTCAGGCAAGCGTCTCAAGTACTGCTACTACACTTTCACAGGTACTAGAGAGTACTGGCCAAACATTTTTGGATGCTGGAAAATACTTACATATATACTAACCATGACGAGGTACGTGTAGGAGCCAAATCAGCCTATAGGTGGTACCAACCAAGAAAGCCAGCAAAGCAGATTCTCAAAGAGAAAACAACCTACTGCAACTTCAAGGATGTCAAGGTTGCGACATTGTGGCTCCAAGAGACCAAGAAAATGAAAACCTGTTTTCCTGATTTTGTTGATTAACAATACTGCTTATGCCAAGTAGAATATGTCATTTTATTGGTTGACTGTACTGATGCCATTATGGTATGGATGGATGTTGCAGTATTTTTCATTGTACTCAGATTTTTGGTTATTTTTTGGTTGACTGTTGCTCTCGTGGATATTGTATTATGGTTTTTGTGTGAATGATTTCGTTGACTGTGGCTATCGTTTGGTTGACTGATGCCATTGTGGTATTGTACTCAGATAAATTGGCTATGTTTTGATCGACTGTTGCATTTGTGACTGTATAGCTATGCTGGTGAACCTTTTGATCATGTTATGGTAGGATACTATTGTGGTATGGTTATAGTAATGAGTTGATTTTTGTGTTTATGGATGGCACGTCTTCGCTTATTTATCATGTCTGGCTGTGGTAATATGGATGGCAATATCACTGGCCATATCTTTGCTGAAGATGACTAAATCTGACAAGTGTTTTTAGAGATCAATATTGCTGGTTATATCTTTGCATCTGATGACTTAATATAACAACTTCATTGCATTTAATTGGGTATCTCAGGTTTTTCTGTATATGTCCCACACCAGAAGCAGGCTTTTTCAATGTCTTGAACAAAAGCAGCTTCAGTCGCTCATTTATAATTCAAACATGAAAATCAACTCCAAATTGAAACAACTTCACTACAATTTCCCAACTCCAGATTCTATTACACGGCCAAACAACCAAACATTACACTTTTTGCCCAAAATTCATCTCATACATATAACGACCAGTGACAAAAGAGACACAAGTACAGTCAGCATCATCATCATCTTCATCAGCCCCATCGTTGCTTCGACATTGTGAATCTTCGATTGTAATCCCATAATAATGTTATAGTTATTACTTTCTATTCCTTGCCCAGAGATGATAAATCTTTCCGCGGTTGCAGGTCGAATTGATGAAACCCCTTCCACGTATGGACTTTGGCAGGATGATTCATTAGTGCCTCCCTCTCTACTAATTGGGTTGCACCATGCCCAAAATGAACAAGCACCAGTTTCACATACATAATACAACATACCTTTTGATGGTTTTTCGGATTCTACTACCTTAATCTTTGCTTTATTGTTGCAGAAACAACGCCGATTTTGGTACCTTAGGTCTCTCGATCCACCGCCAAAATTTTGGGAGTTTGACATTTTTGGGTTCTTCCTTGAAATGATAGCTGATTTAGCCCCTCCAAAGCTTTTCTTGATCCATCCAAAGTTGCGCTGAGCTCTTTACGTTTTTGGGTCTTCGTTTTGCATCTCTCTGTCGAAATTTTTCATTTGCAGATCTACAACTATGGTGGGTGAAAGCTTGGAAGAGACATGGAGGACAACATTTGAATGAAATGAGTTTCTGCTAGATACAAGTTACCATTAAGTCGCGTAAATATCACTCGCTAGCTCCTCAGCCGGTTAGTAGGTAAAATCCAAACAAGGCCAAAGCACAGGGGGGTTAAGTGGGAGTTTCTAAATAATGAGGAGGTTTCGTGTCAATTTCCTTAACCACAGGGGGGTTTTATGTACTTTACCCTTTAATTTATGTTTTGAAGTCCATCGAAGCATTGCACCGCAGACGAAGTGACCGGGTCAAGGTCAACACCTATGTGGGGCCAGGCCCAGGAAAATCCCCGGGCCATTTACTGTAGAGATGCAGGCTTGGAAACAAGCAAACCTCTTGGACTTGGGAGTCAATCACATTTATGTGATGGGCTGAGACGCGTGTGAAGCCCTGTGACTCTTGTCCAGAAGTACCTTGGCCGAAAAACAGTTATTCACTTGGTCCATTGAGGCTAACAGAACGGGGCTTACGATCCGTGGTGCTTACTTTTTGGACCAATAGTTTTGTTTTATTGGTTTCCCTTTGTTTTTCCGTCGCCAAATTATGTTCCTGAAGCTGAAATGCGGAAGAATTAATTATTTTCCTCTTTTTTACCCTATAATTGTGGTTTTATTTTTGTTCCCTCTATTTGCCAAATTCATTTTGGATTATGGATATATGGATTCATTTTGTATGTTAATTTCCATTCTTTAGTATTGGGTCGTACTATTATTTTGATTATAATGCAGTTGTTGTTTAATCATATTTTTCATTTGTGACGGGAATCGAGCAAGATTCAATAAAACAAACAGTTAATCAAGATATAAAAATATAAAAAACTCAGGTGAAATTGTTTTAGCTTCTCTCCCTTTTTTTTTACTATCCCAAAGTTATAAATTTTAAGTTGTAGTTTTGTCTGAAATTCTTTAGTTCGATGCACGTAGTTAAAAAAAAAAAAAAAAAAAAACCAGTCCTTGTTGTTCTCATATGTTCTCATGTTGTAAGAGGTTTCGATTTGTCCTTATTTTTCGGGCAATTACATTTTATTCCTTGTGGTTTAGTTTTTTTGTACATAACCCCCTACGGTTTCAAAAGTTATATATAATCTCCTCATGATTTGAATTAAAATGTCATAACGGATTCATATAAAATGTCAAAATACCCCTATATAAAGTTAAAAATTATTTATTAACCACAGGAGGGTGATGTGTATATTTTGAAAATCTTAAGGGGATTATATGATAAAATATTAAACCATAAGGGGGTTATATGATAAATATAAAACCATGCGGAGTTAGTGTGTTATGTATATTATGTTTTATATTTTTGTTACTTCAACCGTTTTAATTTTTAAACAAGGGTGATTTTGACATTTTAAAAGGTTTCATTTCGAATGACCATATTCGTCATTTTCACACTTTAATTCAAACCATGAGGGGTTATATATAATTTTTAAAACTATACGGGGATTATATATAAAAATACAAAATTATAGGGGAATAAAGTGTAATTTTGTCCTTATAGATTTGTCCTTATTTTTCCATCTTCTTTTGTCATTTTTCTGCAAGCCTATATGGATAGATACCACACGCCTCCCAACTGACACAAGCTTGTCCATACTTTTTTCCAATTTTTTGTCTGAAATCAGAGTCTTGTAGCCTGAGCAAAATACAGGGGAGATTAAAGCAAATGGCAAGCTCATCAGGCTTGGTATCGGAGCTAAAGATTGATGTATATATGTTTCATCCAATCTTTTTTTCTCTTTTTCCTTTAATCTTACTGTGGTTTCTCTTCAAATTAGTTTCAAATTCGAGAAAGAATCAGCCACCATCGCCACCAGGACTTCCGATTATTGGAAATCTTCATCAGCTAAGCTCACTGCCTCACTATCCTCTCCACTCCTTAGCCCAAAAATATGGTCCAATCATGTTTCTCAAATTTGGTAGTGTTCCAACGGTTGTAGTTTCATCAGCTGATGGAGCTAGCCTAATCATGAAAACCCACGATTTGATTTTCTCTGATAGGCCATTTTCGAGCACAGCTAATAAACTTCTCTATAACATGAAGGATATATCGGTAGCACCCTATGGCGAGTATTGGAGACAGTTAAAAGAGTATTTGTGTTCTTCAGCTCCTGAGCAACAAAAAAGTTCAGGCGTTTCGTAATATAAGGGAAGAGGAAACGTCGATTATGATGCAGAAGATTAAAGACGCTTCTTTGGATTCGACACCTGTGAATTTGAGCGAAATGTTTGTTTCGCTGACTAATGATATTGTATGCAGATCGGCTTTTGGGAGGAAATACGGTGCAGGGGAAACTGGAAAGAAATTCAAGCTGCTGTTGGGCGAATTCTTGGAGTTACTGAACGGAGGAATTTTAGTCAAATCTGTGCCCTGTCTCAGCTGGATTAATCAAGTTAATGGTTACGATGCCAGAGTGGATCGCGTTGCTAGAGAAGTAGATGAGTTCTTGGAGGGCGTGGTCCAAGAAAGGTTGGATGGTGCAGTGGAAAAATATTCCTGCGGGTCAAGTGGTGAGACGATTGATGGTGAAAGCAGAGAAGACTTTCTTGATATTTTGCTGAAAATCTATAAAGATAACGCAACAGGTGTAACCATGGACAGGGACAGCGTCAAAGCTATAATATTGGTAAGCACAATTTTCTCTGCGCAGTCAATATAAAATCATTAAGCTTCATTTTCTGAGTATAAAATCATTAAGCTTCTATAAAATCATTTTTTCTGAATATAAAATCATTAAGCTTCATCTCTGATCATTCTCACGAACAATCAACAAATCATTGATTTTAAGTGTAAATCTTTTTGACTGTAGGATGTATTCTCTGCTGGAACTGATACCACGGCTACAGTTGCAGAATGGGCAATGGCAGAGGTCTTAAGACACCCCATTATCCTAAAGAAATTGCAAACTGAAATAAGAGGGGTTGTTGGTGGCAAAGAACAGATATCCGAGGATGACTTGGCCGAGATGCATTATTTGAAAGCAGTGATCAAGGAAACTCTTCGCTTACATCCTCCAATTCCGTTGCTGGTTCCTAGAGAAGCAAGAGAAGATGTCAAAATAATGGGATATGATATTGCAGCTGGTACAATGGTGATCATCAATGCTTGGGCAATAGGTAGAGATCCTGCATATTGGGATGAACCTGTGAACTTTATGCCCGAGAGATTTATGGATTCATCTATAGATTTCAAAAGGCATGATTTCCAGTTAATCCCATTTGGTGCTGGTAGGAGGGGTTGTCCTGGAATCGCTTTTGCTGTTGCCAGTAATGAACTTGTGTTGGCAAATTTGGTAGGCAAGTTTGATTGGCAATTTCCCGGAGCACAGGGAAAAGAGTTGGATATGACAGAATGCCCTGGCGTTGCAGTTCGTCGCAAAATTCCTCTTCTTGTTATTCCATCCCCACTTCCTTGAATTCTTAACATGGCCGAATGCTGCAGATTCTGTATTCTTGTCTTGATACAAGTGTTGGATTGATTCTTGAGAAGGGTTGCAATCGCACCGTGCAATACAAGGTCTCATCTTTGGCCTAGGAGCCGTGGTAAGTCTGGAACATTTTTTCATCAACCTCCCAAACTTAGTCGGCCTCCTTCGACTCGATCTGAGACCGTCCATTGCACAGTGTGGTTACAGATGTTCCAAAACCTTGATTCTTACTCTTCGTGCTCTTTCCCGAGGCCGCTTCTTTCTTGTAATAAAAACTAGTAAATTTATGTAATTATGGCCTGTTGGATCCTTAATCCAACATTGGACTTATATGTGAATAATTATGTATTGCAAACTGTCAATTAAGGTTAAACCCAATTAAAGTGATCAAATATAGTTTGGGTTTAATGTGTCTAATAGGATGTGGGCCCTTTTATGTGTAGAAACTTATGGGCTCCTATTTCAATGATGGGCTGAAATAGGGCTCCAAAGGTAACAGGAATGTTACTTATAAATAGGGTTATGGTCCCCAGGTCACAGGCATCGTTTTAGTTGTAGTATTTCCTAATACCACAAAATATCTCTTCCCTGATATCCCATCGTCAGGAAAGATACCAGAGAGAAACTAAAGGCCTCTCTCTAAGGATCGGTGAATACCTGTTGACCTGGAAGGCCACCCCAAATCTCTGGTAATTCAAGTATCAAGTTTATGAATATGGATTCAGGTACGCTTCCGCTATTTCTTGTTAATTTATTTCTTAATAGTCGCCATATAGATTTTGGGTTTAATAGGTGATGGCTTTCACCAAAGGTTGATATAAATTACCGCTCTAACAAGTGGTATCAGAGCCTATATGGTTGATTATTAGGAAATAATTTGGATTTCATAATTTATGTTAATATATATACATATGGTTACACACACATATATGTGCCTCTTGAATTCGGCTGTGGATGTATGCATATTTTTTAATTTGTGTTGAAACATGAACCGAAGCGGCACATAGAATCCAGTGCTTTAGTTATGTTATCGGTAAAGTTTTTTTACTTGTTAATGTTTTTAGTTTCTGGTTTCGTGGGTCTGGCCAAATCACAATATGAATCCAGCATCCGTGATGAATTGTCTGGTCATAATTGATATGTTGCCTTCTTATGACTTCGGGCCCCATGGTAACAAAGCTTTGGTTTGTTTGGTATTAGCTAACACGCACTTGAATGGCCATCACTTTTCTGGCCACGTGAGTTCTTGTAGTCCACCTGAATGCTTCTTGTATCAATCATGTTATCTTCATAGGTTTGGTCAACTCAGACCATGAATTCGTGGGTTCCACGAATGTAAAGAACAAGTCTTCATAAGACTTTCTTGGTCAAATGCTATTCGGTCTTGATTATTTGCATATGTTAGTGCTCATGGCAGTAGTTCATCCACGAATTATACTATATGTTGTTTTGGTTACCATTGAATTCTGCGGTCCCACTTTGGTTTCATTGATTCACTGTTTGGCCTTCCATTGTTTTTTTATGAGATTTTAAGTTGGCCGATTGTCTAATTGCCTAGTTAATTGTTTATATCGCTGGAATTCAGTTATGGGTATGCTTTTGGTTATAAAATTAGGACAATTAACTTGAATTTTTACTTGTTTTCTTATTTAAGAACCAATATGTATTTATTCATGTTAAGGATATTAGGGTTTCTCTAATTAAAGTGAACTCTAATAAAGTTAAATAGGACATTTAAGCCCTATAAAATCCATATGTGTGGCCCATTAAATATGTAGTTTTTTCTTATAAAGTACTTATGGATTTCAAGAAAATTTTTGGGCTTAAATGTTAATTGTGGGTCAAATTATGGATATGGACTTTTGGTCCAATAAGTCATGATTTAATTTGATTGATTTGACCATATTTGACCACGTTTTGACCAAAGTTGACCAAAGTTGACTTTGATTAAATTTTTTTGTTTAATTTAGATAATTTTAAATTTGAATATTGGTATGATTATATATATTTTGGAATAAATTAATTGAAATAATATGCCACCAAAGTGACCTCTATTATGGAAATTAATTTATTTTAAAATATAATTAGTTGGGCACTAGTAATTTTATGAATATTGATCGGCCCAAAGGAAGGTCAATATTCAATGAAATTACATGTGCACTTGTGGTAATAAGTACGTGATAATTATTTGGATTTTACATGTGATTTATAAATTGGCCCAAAGGAAAATTTATTTTCGACATGTTATTATTATCAGTATTTATTACTGCACCAAGATATCACTCAGAAGTTAATATTTTTGTCCAAAGACGAAATATTAATGGAATATCGGTATCTTGAGATGGGACTGCTATTATTTGAATTTATTATTGTTTTAATTTATGTGAGTTTGTTTTAATTATGTTATGTTTTCTGTTCAGTTGCGAATGATCTTACAAACATTACTTCCAATATCAATAATATTCCTATGCTGAATGGCACAAATTTCAAGTCCTGGAAAGAAAATCTCTTGATAGTACTTGGAGTAATGGATCTCGACCTTGCGTTAAAGAATGATTCACCCCCACCTCTTACAGATCAGAGTACCTCTGATGAAAAGAGAAATAATGAGAGGTGGGAGAGATCAAATCGCTTGTGTCTGATGATCATTAAAAAGGCCGTTCCAGAAGCATTCAGGGGAACAATGTCAGAAACGACTGTAACCGCTAAAGAGTTCCTTCAGGACATTGAAAAAAGGTTTGTCAAGAACGAAAAGGCTGAAGTTAGTACGCTCTTGACACGCCTTGTTTCAATGAAATATAGTAATTTGGTTTGTTCTGAGGTTAATTTAACTTCGGTACCTAGACACATATGGTGGTTAGATTCTGGTGCAACAACTCACATCAGTGTGTCTATGCAGGGTTGCCTGAATTGCCGAAAGCCTAATGATAGTGAAAGATATATCTACGTGGGCGATGGCAAAACAGTTCAAGTTGAGGCAATTGGAGTTTTTAGATTATTGTTAAAGACCGGACTTTATTTGGATCTCAATGAGACATTTGTTGTACCGTCTTTTAGACGGAATTTAATTTCTATTTCTGCTTTGGACAAATTTGGTTATTTTTGTTCATTTGGAAATGGAAAATTTGAATTGTTTCATGATTCAAAATTGGTTGGTTCTGGTTCTTTAATGCACTACGATAATCTATATTTAATTGACACAATTACCTCATTTAATGAATCTCTGCATTTGAGTACTAGAGGAGTTAAAAGAAAATTAGCCAATGAGAATTCAGCTGCATTATGGCACAAGAGATTGGGACATATCTCCAAACGGAGAATGGGAAGGCTTGTGTCAAATGAAATTCTCGGCCCCTTGAATTTTACAGATTTTGATGATTGCATTAACTGTATAAAAGGGAAACAAACCAATCAAAGGAGATTTGAAGCCAATAGGTTCTCAGACGTCTTAGAACTTATACATACAGATATTTGTGGACCATTTCCTACATCTGCATGGAATGGTCAACAATATTTTATAACGTTCATAGACGATTTTTCAAGATATGGCTACATATATCTCATTTCTGAAAAGCCACAGTCACTGGACGTGTTCAAAAATTTTAAAGCTGAAGTTGAGAATCAACTCAACAAAAGAATTAAAAGCGTCAGATCTGACCGTGGTGGTGAGTACTATGGTAGATATGACAGTTCAGGTGAACAACGTCCAGGACCATTTGCTAAATACCTAGAGGAATGCGGTATCGTTCCACAGTACACTATGCCGGGTTCACCCACTATGAATGGTGTAGCTGAAAGACGAAATAGAACGCTTAAGGATATGGTAAGGAGTATGATATGTCATTCTACCTTACCAGAGTCACTCTGGGGTGAAGCACTTAAGACTGCAGCATATATCCTTAATAGAGTTCCAACTAAAGCAACTATCAAAACCCCTTATGAGCTTTGGACAGGGAAAAAGCCCAATTTAAAGCATATGCATGTTTGGGGGTGTCCAGCTGAGGCAAGGCCTTACAGGCCTAATGAAAAGAAACTGGACTCAAGAACGATTAGTTGTTATTTTGTTGGATACTCTGAAAGATCCAGAGGTTACAAATTTTATGATCCCACAGCCAAATCAATTTTTGAGAAGGGAAATGCTCGGTTCTTTGAGGATGTCGAGTTTGGGGGAGAAAATACAGTAAGGGACATTGTCTTTAAAGAGAAATATATTAATATTCCCACAGGTGTCATTGATCTTGTTTTGGACCCTATTCCTGAACAAGATCATGACATAACAAATCAAGACAATGTCGAAGAACAAACTGTTATAGAAGAACAAACTCTTCCTCTCCAAGAACCAGTGCCATTAAGAAGATCCACTAGAGAAAGGAGAAGTGCAGTGCCAGATGATTACATTATTTTTCTCCAAGAACATGAGGATGACATTGGATTGATGGAAGATGATCCAATCAACTTCCGTCAAGCCATAGAAAGTTCAAATTCTCAAAAGTGGATCGATGCCATGAATGAGGAGATTAAATCCATGAAGGACAATGATGTTTGGGATCTTGTCCCATTGCCAGAAGGTGCGAAACCCATTGGTTGTAAATGGATATTTAAAATTAAAAGGGATTCGAAAGGCAATGTGGGAAGATTCAAAGCTCGCCTTGTCGCTAAGGGATTTACACAAAAAGAAGGTATCGACTATAAAGAAACCTTCTCTCCAGTCTCTTCAAAGGATTCTTTTAGAATTATCATGGCATTAGTGGCACATTTCGATCTTGAGTTACATCAGATGAATGTAAAGACAGCGTTTCTCAATGGTAACATTGATGAGACAATTTATATGGTGCAACCAGAAAACTTTGTATCAGGAGATCCAAAGAATATGGTTTGCAAACTTAAAAAATCCATCTATGGGCTCAAACAAGCGTCTCGACAATGGTATTTCAAATTTCATCAGGTGATCATCTCATTTGGTTTCGAGATGAATTTAGTGGATGATTGTATATACCATAAGTTCTGTGGGAGCAAATATATTTTTCTGGTATTGTATGTTGATGATATTTTGCTTGCCAGCAACGATATTGGTCTATTGCATGAAACCAAGAAATTTCTAACTAAGAATTTTGAGATGAAAGATCTTGGTGATGCATCTTTTGTGTTAGGCATACAGATACACCGTGAGCGCTCTCGGGGTATTTTAGGACTATCACAAAAGGGTTATATCGAAAAGGTTCTCAAAAGGTATGGCATGCAAAATTATAAACCAGGTGACACCCCTGTTGCTAAAGGAGACAAATTTAGTCTTGAGCAGTGTCCCAAGAATGCTTTTGAGGAAAGAGAGATGCAAAAGATTCCTTATGCCTCAGCAGTAGGGAGTCTAATGTATGCTCAAGTATGTACGCGTCCGGATATTGCGTACATTACTGGGATGTTGGGTAGATATTTGAGTAATCCTGGATTAGATCATTGGAAAGCAACCAAACGGGTCTTACGATATCTACAGAAAACAAAGGACTATATGCTCACGTATCGGAAGTCAGATGAGTTAGAGATCATTGGGTATACTGATTCCGATTATGATGGATGCAAAGATACTATGAAGTCAACGTCAGGATATGTCTACTTGTTGGCTGGAGGTGCCATATCCTGGAAGAGTGCTAAACAGTCCCTCATAGCATCTTCCACTATGGCTGCAGAATTTATAGCTTGCTATGAGGCATCCAACCAGGGAATTTGGCTGCGAAATTTCGTCACAGGATTACGTGTAGTGGATGGCATTGAAAGACCACTCAAATTATTCTGTGACAATAAGTCAGCAGTCTTATATTCCAATAACAATAGGAGCTCGACCAAATCTAAACATATAGATATCAAGTTCCTGACTGTTAAAGAAAGAGTGCAGAATGGACAGTTATCAATAGAGCACATCAGGACAAACTCCATGGTTGCGGATCCGCTTACTAAGGGATTGCCACCCAAAATGTTTCATGAGCATACTGCTCATATGGGTGTCGTATTAAACGATGTATAGTTTTAGTGGGAGTTTGTTATTTTAAATGCTCTTATGATATTTTTCAGTTATTAAGGATTTAAGGATATTTTATGCATAAATAAAGTTTGGATTTTTTTGCACTCTAATTTTGGTATGATTTGATTTCATAAAATTTAAGGTGGACCAGTTGGAAATAGGCATGTTTTGATCACATTACATGAAATTTTCATGCTACACATCCACATCATAATTCATGTCATTCAATTGCATTGATATATGTGACCATTGATGGGTCGAGTTACGAAATTGTAATAAAGGCCGCTTTGATCCTATATTGGTGTAATTGATGGACCGAATTGGTTACAGATACATTGTGATAATGACAGTAAAGTTGAGCTCATACGGTTAATTGCAAAACATAATTATAAGGTTACACATATAGTCCAAGTGGGAGATTGTTGGATCCTTAATCCAACATTGGACTTATATGTGAATAATTATGTATTGCAAACTGTCAATTAAGGTTAAACCCAATTAAAGTGATCAAATATAGTTTGGGTTTAATGTGTCTAATAGGATGTGGGCCCTTTTATGTGTAGAAACTTATGGGCTCCTATTTCAATGATGGGCTGAAATAGGGCTCCAAAGGTAACAGGAATGTTACTTATAAATAGGGTTATGGTCCCCAGGTCACAGGCATCGTTTTAGTTGTAGTATTTCCTAATACCACAAAATATCTCTTCCCTGATATCCCATCGTCAGGAAAGATACCAGAGAGAAACTAAAGGCCTCTCTCTAAGGATCGGTGAATACCTGTTGACCTGGAAGGCCACCCCAAATCTCTGGTAATTCAAGTATCAAGTTTATGAATATGGATTCAGGTACGCTTCCGCTATTTCTTGTTAATTTATTTCTTAATAGTCGCCATATAGATTTTGGGTTTAATAGGTGATGGCTTTCACCAAAGGTTGATATAAATTACCGCTCTAACATGGCCTTCGCAAATTTCCCCGTTACAGTACCGAAAATAAAGAAAATCTTTCATCTCTGCTATAATTTTGTTCCATGGAAAAGGACTATTGATAGGGTAATCACATTGTTCGAATGCCAAAGACCGGAATCATTTTTCTTGGGACTTCAACCTTTTTTGTTTTAGTTACCAGATCAAAGTCTCGTTCGCTCTATAAGCCAAACCAACCAATTGAACTGAAAGTCTCCGGCTCAACTACATAGTTTATGCAGTAATCCTAATTCATTTCATCTTCAAAAAATTGTAGTATAGAAAATGAGGAGGCACCAAACATGTTATCGTGAATAGTACAATTAGGGGTGGGCAAAAATTCGATTCGATCCAAAACCCGACCAACCCGATCCGATCCGAAAAATTGGATATCCGATCATATTTTTCTTGGCGGGGTAGATGCGGGTCGAGTACCCGCAAAAACAGATACGGATACAGATCAGTAAAATAAAAACTCGCGGATACCCGACCCGCAGGGTATATTATATAAATATTAAAAAAATAAGGGTTCATTATATAATTTTATAATTTTTAATCATAACTGTAAGTAAAGTGGTTCACAACCTCATATTTTAATCTCATATGATCCGCCTCTCCTCATCTTGTCTAAAAAAATTGAATATTCTTGGTGAAACCTGAACCAAATGAATAAACAAAGAAAAATTTGTAAAACTCTATCATAAAAATTGTTCATCCCTTTCATCCTTTTTCATTTTTATTCTACTTCCATCGATCTTTTCTGCAAAATTTTGATCAATTCAATCAAAAATTTGTGTTTGGAGCTCCAATTTTCTGTTAGCTAGATAATTAAAACATTTGTCTCTTTCATTTATTTATTTATTTTATTGCAATTGTGTCTCTTAAATTTGTTTCCTTTATTTTAGTGCAAGAAATTTATTTTTCTTTTTCATCACCTTTAATGCAACAAGGTCTATTCCAAAGATGTAAGAAAGTTGGGGAAAATTTTTCAAGATTATTTTGGTTATACTTTCTTCAAAAATTATTAGCTCTGTTCAATTCTTTTCCGAACTTATTCCACAATCGACTCATTTTGGATGCAATCTTGTACCATAATATCCTTAAGGAAGTTGGAAAAGTTGTCATATACTTATTATTCTTGTGTTTGTTATGTTGTAAAAGGATGAAATGCGTGAGAATGGTGATATACTCAAAATTATCATAAAATTTCGTTTTATCCTTGTGTTTGTTATACTTGGAAAAGTTGGAAAAGTTGTCATATACTTATTATCCTTGTGTTTGTTATGTTATAGAAGGATGAAATGCGTGAGAACGGTGATATACTCAAAATTATCATAAAATTTCGTTTTATCTATTAGATATTATAATTCTAATATGTACTAAATTTATGAAATCGGTTTGATTATTGGAGCGGGTTAGGGTCGCAAAATGACTGATCCGATATTTTAGGGTCGGGTCAGCCATATCTTATTAGGGACAGATACCTGACCCGTGCCCACCCCTAAGTACAATAGTAATTATAACTTGTGATGGGATGGATTAGAGTAATGCCACGACAGCACTCTATTATGCAAAACATTATGAAATAATCCCGTCGTATAAAATCGATTTAAACAATCTTGTTAGCCGTCAGAAAATTGAAAATTTGAACTTGCCAAGGGACAAGACTACAATCACAACATGATAATCAAATCCAACCAAGAAGCAATATGATTAATTTTGGCGGCTGAAGTTTGGAATTCAGCTCCATGGAGGGCAGAAGACTGCTTTCTGCGATAATTGCTGAAGCTTTTCGTTCGTGGCATCCTTTTTGGCTGCTAGACATTTGGAACAAAATCTAAAGATAGCTTATTTTACATCTCTTGACAAGAAATCAAAACAACTAATTTGGCACGATTTGAATAATTTCAATTTTCTTTTGTAAAAATATGGCTGTTTTTATTTTAGAAGTTAATGACGTATATTTGAGGCACATCAAGTTTGGCTGGACACCTAGATGAGCACGATAACATATCAGAAATGGGTGTGAAGAATTCGGATATTTAGTAAATTTTTTGCACTGGGCTGGAGGGAAGTAGGCAAAGCCAAAAAAAAAAAAGAATAAAAATGTCTTACATATATTTTGTGTATATATTTTGGAAGTCGGTGAAGCAATTATTGAGATATCCTCACTATACTAAAAGTGCGAGTTGGAGTTGCTACAGTGCTCATGGACAGGTTATTCAGTAATTTTGAACAACTTCGGTGGCGTTTCATAGGCAGATAGACTGATTATGCTGTAAATTTCGACAATTCCAGTGACATTTCATAGGCATTTGTTTGGGCTTGCCCTCTTGCGCGAGAGCTCATTTGATAAGATGTGCGTGGCAACAAGGAGAATCAACTGCCGGCTGTGGGACTATGGCCGAAAGGGAATATTCGATGTTCCGGCTTTCTTCATCCAAGGAGAAAAAGATATGCCATGCTAAACGTCTTTTTCCTATTTCTTGGAATCAAATTTTGCAAAATATGAATGGTTATTTTTTCACGAAGGAGTTTTCTCCATGATTCCAATACCATAGGTCCAAGAGCGTTGGGAAAGGGGTACCGATACACGCACATAATGTTAGAATTTGCTCAAGACAAATTTCACTTTTTTCAAGTACTAGTTAAAATAGGAATAAATCAAATCACCAAGTAATAATGCCAATAGTGATAATAAAATGTAAGAAAAATAAAAGACACAGGACACCAACATTTTTACGTGAAAAATCTAAATTGAAAAAATCACTGGACCTAGTTCAGTTAAAAATCTTTACTATCACAATAATAGAAATACACAAATCTATCTGAAAATATTCGAATGACAATAATATCATCAATATCAACCAAGCGAAATTACTATAAAATCACCTCTAAAAATTATAACTATCAAAGATGAGTAGAATTTGACAAGAGAATCGTGTGCATAAAATTTCATCTCAATCGAATTTCAAATCACATTTCAATTGAGATTTCAAAGTTGCAAAGAACTTTCAGTCTAGCTCTCACCCTTTCTCCCTCTTTGTTTCTCTCTTGAATTATGCGGCTGGAAATCTTCTCACAAGAAGGTAAGTCTTCTTGTGGCTGCTCCTTATATTTTTCTCGGTTTTCCAGTCTTGTGGCTGAAGCTTTTTTCCTCCTTTTAAGAATGAAAACCTACGTGTTTGTTTTTGCGTGATTTGGCCCACAAATATGATGGCCCACAACCAACAAAGAGATAAAAGATAAATCAGAGACCAATCAATTAATTTTGTCCTGTGTAACGTGTGGCCCCTTTTTTTCCTTTTAAACATAGATAAAAAATTTTGAATTTGACACCACTCACTTAAATTCCCTTTATCTGCACTATCTAATCCATTCCAATCACATGTAATACGCGCATTTATCTGCACTATCTCACTTAAATCATCCCTTGTACTAAATAATTAAATATACATTTCTGGTCCTAATGTTGTCAGGTGTATTATTGGGATTTCAATTCTAAAAGCAGTCTGTAATCTTATGTAAGAAGAGTCGCCCATTAATAGGCAAACATAAGATCATATACACCATGGCGTTCTCTTTTGATCTTTTATTTTTCTCAGTTTCCTCAGTTGTATTCCTTCTAGCCCTTTTGAAATGGTTCTATGCTGCTTCTAAACCCCAAAAAAAGCTACCACCATCTCCACCAAAGCTCCCAATAATTGGAAATCTTCACCAGCTTGGCTTGCTTCCGCACAGATCCCTCCAATCATTGTCAAGAAAATATGGCCCACTCATGCTACTTCATTTTGGAAGCAAGCCAGTGCTGGTAGCCTCTTCCGCTGATGCAGCTAGCCAGATCATGAAAACCCATGATCTGGTTTTTTCAAACAGGCCTAAATCGAGCATTAAAGATAGACTATTCTACGGAAGTAAGGACGTAGGATTTACACCGTATGGTGAGTATTGGAGACAAGCCAAAAGCATTTGTGTGCTGCATCTTTTGAGTAACAAAAGGGTTCAGTCATATCAGTATGTTAGAGAAGAAGAGACATCACTCATGATCGAAAAGATCAGCCAGATGTGTTCTTCTTCAGCTGTAAACTTAACTGAAATATTTGTAACTCTCGCAAATGATATAATTTGTAGGGTTGCCCTGGGGAGGAAGTATAGTGAGGAAGAAAAAGGAAGGAAAATTATGGAAACTTTTATGGTTTTTGTTGAGTTACTGGGTGTTTTTGATGTAGGAGACTACATTCCTTGGCTTTCATGGGTTAATCGTTTCAATGGTTTGGACTTGAAAGTGGAGAAATTTGCTAAACTGATTGATGAATTTCTTGAGGGTGTAATAGAAGAGCACATAAATAAGAGGAAAGGTGAGGCTGAAAATGACCATTCCGTTGAGGCAAGATGCCTAGACTTTGTGGACATTCTGATCGAGGTTAATAAGGAAAGCACTATCGGCTTTGCTCTTGGCCGTGATGATATGAAAGCTATCATCCTGGTAAATTGAATCTCTCTCCATCTCTTTAATTACATCGCACTATGAGAATTTATAATTAGTTTCAACTCTGAAAAGAATTATGTTTACTGCTAATAAATTATCTAGTACTAGTTTTGAAGGTAGTGACTTGCACTAGGCTGGAAGGTTTAGATTTTGTTTGGTACTATCGTACAAATGTTTTCAGTTTAGTTGACTTGGACATGACAACTTATTAAATGGCATTCTTCTACTTTACTCCGATGTGCAAGATCAAAATCTATTTGGTTTGTAAGGTTTACTGAATTCAATATTATTAAACTTGGATGGTTGAATGAACCAGATGAGCTTTTGGTTCATGCCTTCATGGTTCAACCACTAATTCAATTAAATGTTTTCTTATTTTAGTTATAATTAGAAGATTTGAATAATAACAATTATATAAAGGGAAAAATTTCTAGTGGCTAGCCTGTTCAACTGTTGGAGTTTTACCAGGTTTGTCCGGTTTGATCAGTTTATGTTTGAGTTTGACTCATTTTTTTTTATTTTTTTTTCTTGCTTTAACATAATATCTTGTGAATGGCAATCGGGTCGGATATGAGTTGACGGATCGGGTTGAGACCCATGTACAATAGACAATCTGCTGACCCGAATACAATCCGTCAACTCGTAACGGGTCAGGATACCTGACCTGAACCCGAAATTTTCGGGTTAGCAGGTCACCCGAATGACTCCAAACATAATTTCAATTTACTAATTTATCACTGTAGTTTTTAACAGAACTAATTTCACATAAGACTAATTACATATGAAGTAATAAAAATCTCGATAAAATAATTTCAAACCAAATCTGAAATAAATTAAAATACTGTAAAAGTGTTTTTATCCCAAACCAGATCTAAAATAAATTAAGACACTATAAAAGTAGAAAATAATGTAATACATCATTTGTCCAAACATAATGTAATGATTCCAACTTCACACAAGTTTAACAAATTCATTTAGGATTAAGTGGTTAATGCCTTTGGAAAAAAAAAAGAATAACTTAGTTTAGTTAGATAAAACATTTTTATATTTATTAAATTATTTTTAATTCATAAACGGGTTAATAGGTCAACCTATGGGTGACCTAAATTCGACCTGTTTTTTTTTCGGATTCATCAGGTTTGACCTGATTCTGTCCAACAGTTGTATGGAATTTTTTTTTTTTGAATTTCATAAAAAAAATGAAAACAAAAGATTACATAGTAGAAATTCCATGTAAACAAAAGATTCTGAAAGCAAAAAATGTGCGAATTCCATGTAAACAAAAGATTAACATACTTGAACAAAAAATAAAAGTCATAAACATATCTAGGATAATTAAGTCAAATATGTATTAATTGTATTCTATCCTGACATCTAAATATTGATCACACTAAATATTGAAGAATGAATAATGATAAATATTTATCCCTACCATTTTGGGTAGAAGACCTTTTTATTTTGGACATTACTGCATACCAAACAAGAGGTAAGGATAATAAGTAAACATACAAAAAGGGTTGACTCACTATCAAAATTCTAAAATTACCACACAACTCTATATATATACACTCTTTAGTATATTTAATTTATATCAAAATTACTATGAATGTATGTAATCACACTCATTTTCGTCCCTTATATTTGAATACCTTCCCTTGTTATCAGATTAAAAGAAAAATTCATCCCTTGCATTTGAATACCTTCTCTTGTAAACAATTTTCAAAAAAAAAAAAAAAATTCCTCAATGGTTGCTTGGGTTAACCGAACTTTATGCACTTAAACTTGAGACCATTTAATGTTTCCAAAACGATAAGGTTTAAGGATTTGTTATCTGTCCAGTGATGCAAAAAACTTGACATGCATCAAACTTCAGACTGAAATAAATGTATAACATGGTAACTTTTAAATTTACATGTACCTAACCCTATTAATCTTTTGACAAGTTCAACTCTACTACGTAAATCTTCAGTTTTTGCACTTCACGATTGAGTTTCTAAAATTGGATTGCATACCAGAACTGCAGATTTTGGAGGAAAAAAGAGCAATAATAATCAACATTTTAGAGGGAAAAGCAACATAGTGTTTCGTCTTGTACGTGGCAATTAAACGCTTATTGCGATAGTATGAATATTGTTAATTTGTCTTCATTTTTCTTTTTCTTTGGAAAGGTGTGATACAAATTTATTACTTGGGTGCAAACGTGCCAATTATTTTTGAAATTGGAAATTTAGATTTAAAAAAAAAAAAAAAAGCATCTATGCATGTTCTAAAGCAACACTTTCTTTCATTCCGTCATGCAGAACATGCTTGTCGATGGAACTGACACAACAGAGTCAGTTGTGGAATGGGCAATGTCAGAACTTCTAAAGAAACCTATAACCTTGCAGAAATTACAGACTGAGGTAAGAGAAGTGACCCAGGGAAAACCAGAAATAACTCAAGATGATTTGGAGAAGATGAGATACTTAAAAGCAGTGATTAAAGAAACTCTACGATTTCATGTTCCTGTTCCATTACTGGTTCCTCGAGAATCAACCCAAGACATCAAAATAATGGGGTGTGATATAGCAGCAGGCACACTAGTGTTGGTGAATGCTAGTGCAATTGCAAGAGACCCCCTGTTGTGGGAGAACCCTGAGGAATTTCAACCTGAGAGGTTTCTGAATTCCAATATAGATTTTCGAGGTTTTAACTTTGAGTTAATTCCTTTTGGTGCCGGACGAAGGGTTTGCCCGGGTATCAACTTCGCCATATCCGTAAATGAACTTGCATTGGCAAAATTGGTCAACAAATTTAATTTTGCGTTGCCTGATGGAATCAAGCCTGAGGATCTGGACATGACTGAAGCAGCTGGTATCACAGTTCACAGAAAACATCCTCTACATGCTATTGCCACCCCATATCTTTGTTAATGGCTTCGTATTCATATGCTTTCTTTTTTATTTTTGTGGTCTTATTTCTAGCGGAAGTTCTCGTACTATTAATAAGTGATAATAATAATGTAATAATATAAAAAAATAAAAAGGTATTTTTGTTTAGAATTTGTTAACATGTTGAATTGAATTACTTATAAGAGTGAAGTGACTAAAAGATAATATTAAGAAGTAAATTGATAATAGTAATATAGTTTTAAGGGGATAAAGTGATAATAACGCATCCTGGAAGTACCTAAACTTTGCTCCTCCTTAGCATTTTGCAGCATCCTCGGATTCTTCAATCTTTGAATTTCTGCTAGAATAATTGACTGAGAAGGCCGGTTTTCCCTCCCCTGCTCTTTTACTTCTCTACCTTAAGGTTTTGCCTAGGGGTCTAGCTCAATAGCTTAAGAGTAGAAATTATCTCCGCCCACATCGTGAATTCTAAAGAAGTATGCCCATGTTTAATTTATGTTTTGAAGTCCATCGAAGCATTGCACCGCGGACGAAGTGACCGGGTCAAGGTCAACACCTATGTGGGGCCAGGCCCAGGAAAGTCCCCGGGCCATTTACTGTAGAGATACAGGCTTGGAAACAAGCAAACTTCTTGGACTTGGGAGTCAATCACATTTATGTGATGGGCTGAGACGCGTGTGGAGCCCTGTGATTCTTGTCCAGAAGTACCTTGGCCGAAAAACAGTTATTCACTTGGTCCATTGAGGCTAATAGAACGGGGCTTACGATCCGTGGTGTTTACTTTTTGGACCAATAGTATTGTTTATTGGTTTCCCTTTGTTTTTCCGTTGCCAAATTATGTTCCTGGCTTTTCTAGACCGGAATTCATTTTAAACGTCAATGCGGAAGAATTAATTATTTTCCTCTTTTTTACCCTATAATTGTGGTTTTATTTTTGTTCCCTTTATTTGCCAAATTCATTTTGGATTATGGATATATGGATTCATTTTGTATGTTGATTTCCATTCTTTAGTATTGGGTCGTACTATTATTTTGATTATAATGCAGTTGTTGTTTAATCATATTTTTCATTTGTGACGGGAATTGAGCAAGATTCAGAATACAAACAGTTAATCAAGATATAAAAATATAAAAAACTCAGGTGAAATTGTTTTAGCTTCTCTCCCTTTCTTTTTTTACTATCCCAAAGTTATAAATTTTAAGTTGTAGTTTTGTCTGAAATTCTATAGTTCAATGCACGTAGTAAAAAAAAAAAAAAAAAAAACCAGTCCTTGTTGTTCTCATATGTTCTCATGTTGTAAGAGGTTTCGATTTGTCCTTATTTTTCAGGCAATTACATTTTATTCCTTGTGGTTTAGTATTTTTGTACATAACCCCCTACGGTTTCAAAAGTTATATATAATCTCCTCATGATTTGAATTAAAATGTCATAACGAATTCATATAAAATGTCAAAATACCCCTATATAAAGTTGAAAAATTATTTATTAACCACAGGAGGGTTATGTGTATATTTTGAAAATCTTAAAGGGATTATATGATAAAATATTAAACCATAAGGGGGTTATATGATAAATATAAAACCATGTGGAGTTAGCGTATTATGTATATTATGTTTTATATTTTGGTTACTTCAATCATTTTAATTTTTAAACAATGGTTATTTTGACATTTTAAAAGGTTTCATTACGAATGACTATTTTCGTCATTTTGACACTTTAATCCAAAGTAAAAGGGGTTATATATAATTTTTGAAACTATAAGAGAATTATATACAAAAATACTAAACTATAGGGGAGTAAAGTGTAATTTTCTCCTTATAGATTTGTCCTTATTTTTCCATCCTCTTCCTCTTTTGTCATTTTTCTGCAAGTCTATCCATATAGATACCACACGCCTGCCAACTGACACAAGCTTGTCCGTTCTTGTTTTCCAATTTTTTGTCTGAAATCAGAGTCTTGTAGCCTGAGCAAAATACAGGGGAGATGAAAGCAAATGGCAAGCTCCTCAGGCTTGGTATCGGAGCTAAAGATTGATGTATATATGTTTCATCCAATCTTTTTTTCGCTTTTTCCTTTAATCTTACTGTGGTTTCTCTTCAAATTAGTTTCAAATTCGAGAAAGAATCAGCCACCATCGCCACCAGGACTTCCGATTATTGGAAATCTTCATCAGCTAAGCTCACTGCTTCACTATCCTCTCCACTCCTTAGCCCAAAAATATGGTCCAATCATGTTTCTCAAATTTGGTAGTGTTCCAACGGTTGTAGTTTCATCAGCTGATGGAGCTAGCCTAATCATGAAAACCCACGATTTGATTTTCTCTGATAGGCCATTTTCGAGCACAGCTAATAAACTTCTCTATAACATGAAGGATATATCGGTAGCACCCTATGGCGAGTATTGGAGACAGTTAAAAGAGTATTTGTGTTCTTCAGCTCCTGAGCAACAAAAAAGTTCAGGCGTTTCGTAATATAAGGGAAGAGGAAACGTCGATTATGATGCAGAAGATTAAAGACGCTTCTTTGGATTCGACACCTGTGAATTTGAGCGAAATGTTTGTTTCGCTGACTAATGATATTGTATGCAGATCGGCTTTGGGAGGAAATACGGTGGAGGGGAAACTGGAAAGAAATTCAAGCTGCTGTTGGGCGAATTCTTGGAGTTACTGAACGGAGGAAGTTTAGTCAAATCTGTGCCCTGTCTCCGCTGGATTAATCGAGTTAATGGTTACGATGCCAGAGTGGATCGCGTTGCTAGAGAAGTAGATGAGTTCTTGGAGGGCGTGGTCCAAGAAAGGTTGGATGGTGCAGTGGAAAAATATTCCTGCAGGCCAAGTGGTGAGACGATTGATGGTGAAAGCAGAGAAGACTTTCTTGATATTTTGCTGAAAATCTATAAAGATAACGCAACAGGTGTAACCATGGACAGGGACAGCGTCAAAGCTATAATATTGGTAAGCACAATTTTCTCTGCAGTGAATATAAAATCATTAAGCTTCATTTTCTCAGTCATAACTCATTGCGTCATCTCTGATCATTCTCACGGGCAATCAACAAAATTACTGTAAAACTATTGCCAAAAAGCTTTGGGCTTTGGTCAAGAGAATCAACAAAATTACTGTACAAGTGCACATTTTTTAGCTGTAGGATGTATTCTCTGCTGGAACTGATACCACGGCAACAGTTGCAGAATGGACAATGACAAGAGGTCTTAAGACACCCCATCGTCCTAAAGAAACTGCAAACTGAAATTAGAGAGGTTGTTGGTCTCAAGGAAGAGATATCTGAGGCTGACTTAGAAAAGATGCATTATTTAAAAGCAGTGACCAAGGAAACTCTTCTTTTACATCCTCCAATTCCGTTGCTGGTTCCTAGAGAGGCAAGAGAAGATGTCAAAATAATGGGATATGATATTGCAGCTGGTACAATGGTGATCATCAATGCTTGGGCAATAGGTAGAGATCCCGCGTATTGGGATGAACCTGAGAACTTTAAGCCAGAGAGATTTTTGGATTCCTCTGTGGATTTTAAAGGGCATGATTTCCAGTTAATCCCATTTGGTGCTGGTAGGAGGGGTTGTCCTGGAATCGCTTTTGCTGTTGCTAGTAATGAACTTGTGTTGGCAAATTTGGTAAGCAAGTTTGATTGGCAATTTCCCGGAGCACAGGGAAAAGAGTTGGATATGACAGAATGCCCTGACGTTGCAGTTCGTCGCAAAATTCCTCTTCTTGTTATTCCATCCCCACTTCCTTGAATTCTTAACATGGCCGAATGCTGCAGATTCTGTATTCTTGTCTTGACACAAGTGTTGGATTGATTCTTGAGAAGGGTTGCAATCGCACTGTGCAATACAAGGTCTCATCTTTGGCCTAGGAGCCGTGGTAAGTCTGGAACATTTTTTCATCAACCTCCCAAACTGGCAAACTTAGTCGGCCTCCTTCGACTCGATCTGAGACCGTCCATTGCACAGTGTGGTTACAGATGTTCCAAAACCTTGATTCTTACTCTTCGTGCTCTTTCTCCAGGCCGCTTCTTTCTTGTAATAAAAACTAGTAAATTTATGTAATTATGGCCTTAGCAAATTTCCCCGTTACAGTACAGAAAATAAAGAAAATCTTTCATCTCTGCTATAATTTTGTTCCACGGAAAAGGACTATTGATAGGGTAATCACATTGTTCGAATGCCAAAGACGGGAATCATTTTTCTTGGGACTTCAATCTTTTTTGTTTTAGTTACCAGATCAAAGTCTCGTTGGCTCTATAAGCCAAACCAACCAATTGAACTGAAAGTTTCCGGCTCAACTACATAGTTTATGCAGTAATCCTACTTCATTTCATCTTCAAAAAATTGTAGTATAGAAAATGACAGGCTCCTTATTTTAGGACAATGTACAAAGGCATAAAGGACCAAGTTAAAACAAAAAATTTAGACTAAAATTAGAGGCATAGAGTGGCTATATGCTGGTGTTTATTAACAAATGGACCTAATTGGAGGTATACAGTGGGTAGAACTAAGCTTTCCTTTTCGTTTTCTTATAATTGTTAAAATTAGTTTGGTAGCAACTCATAACCTTCGATTTTTATTTTTATTTTTTAAAAAAAGGGAATAAGTGTACGCCGGAAGAATGATGGGATTTTGAAATTAGGGTAAGATTGATGGTTGAGATCACCCCATTTCAATTTTGAATGGTTGAAATAAATTTTGAGCGAAAACATAACATTCATGGTGAAATCTGCAATTGAATGATACCCCCATGCAGATCAGTTGTGTTACTGCATAGACATGTTGTTTGTTGAGTATATAATAATTGTTTGATCATATAAATTACAGATCACAATTAGAGCCTTCGATCCTTAAGCCCGTTGTTCACAGTTGAAGTATAGAACAATCATGCTTAATGACTCTTTAGGACTCCTGGATCTACAATTGGTACATCAATTCGAGTAGAATATCTGTTTAGAAATACTAATCTAAAGATGACAGCAAATTTGGTTAATCATTTGGTTCGATGAGAAGATGGATGACTGCTATTGTCTTCACAATCACATCATTGATTTTTGGGTAAAATTTTTCCCCTTATGGTTTAGCATCTTTTCACATAATCCTCTATGATTTCGAAAGCTGTACATAATTTACTTATGGTTTGAATTAAAATGTCAAAATAATGGAATCTACATTGTACAATATAGTCAATTAAAATGTCAAAAGTACACCTATGTACAGTTCAAAAATATTTATTAACCACGGGGGATTATGTATATATTTAAAAAAATATAAGGGAGTTATCTGGCAAAACATTAAATCATAAGGGGATTATTTAGTAAAAAATAAAATCATACAGGATTAAATTATTATACATATTATGTTTATATATTTTAGTCACTTTAGTAAATTTAATTTTTAAACAATGGTAATTTTGATAATTTTGATATATAACCATACGGAGTTAAAGTGTCATACATATTTCGCTTATATATTTTAGTCACTTTAGTCATTTCCATCATTTTTATACTTTAGTATAAATTATGAGAGGGTTATATATAGTTTTTGAAATTATAGAGAAGTTATATGAAAAATCGCTAAACCAAAAGCCCTTAGTTTTTTCTTGGGTTGTAGTTAAGTAGGTACATTGAGGAATTACCAATTCAGTCCAAACATTTTAGATCAGTCCCGAAGCTTTTTTGTTTTTATTACAAGTTTACCAAACTTGTTATCGTGAATAGTACAATAGTAATTATAACTTGTGATGGGATGGATTAGAGTAATGCCAACTTCCAATCGACCACAGCACTCTATTATGCAAAACATTATGAAATAATCCCTTATAAAATCGATTTAAACAATCTTGTTAGCCGTCAGAAAATTGAAAATTTGAAATTGCCAAGGAACAAGACTACAAATCCAACCAAAAAGCAATATCATTAATTTTGGCCACTGAAGCTTGGAATTCAGCTCTACGGAGGGCTGAATATTGCTTTCTGAGATAATTGCTGAAGCTTTTTGTCCGTGGCATCATTTTTGGCTGCTAGACATTGGGAACAAAATCTAAAGATAGCTTATTTTACATCTCTTGACAAGAAATCAAAAAACTAATTTAGTAATCGAAATGATGATCAAAAGGCCCCCTTTGCCCTTACAGTTAATGAAAAGGGACCTAAGATAGATATATATACATATATATATATATATATTGAATTTTTGCAACAGCATCACGTCTTAAAGAATAAAACATCCAATACAATCAAGTCAACTACACGGACAAATAGAGTTCATTACAAGTCATCTTGTATCTACGAGTTTAGCAATTGGGATACATGGAGTTGTACGGCAAGGAATAAGGACTTCTGCAATTGGCACTTTCGATTACATAATTTTGTTTGTGCCTTAGATTAATTGGAGTAAATCAAATGAGCACGATTTCAATTATTTCAATTTTCCTTTATAAAAATATGGCTGTTTTTATTTTAAAAGTTAACGACTTATATTCGAGGCACATCAAGTTTGCCTGGACTCCTAGATGAGCATGATAACATATCAGAAATGGGTGTGAAGAATTAGGATATTTAGTAAATTTTTTGCATTGGACTGGAGGGAAGTAGGCGAAGGAAAAAAATAAAAAGAAAAAAAAAAGAAAAAAAGTGTCTTAAATATATTTTGTGTATATATTTTGGAAGTAGGTGAAGCAATTATTGAGATATATTAATTTTAATCGTATTAGTTAAGTGATTATTGAGATATATTATTTGTTAAACTTTTTGTTCTTGACAAACTTTTTTTTAACGTCCTGGAGGAACGCCTTTGCCATAATTGTCGTTTCTGATATTGTTTCTCTGAATGCTTTTGGAACGTCCTTTTTAATGATCATCAAACACAGGCGATTTGATCTCTCCCACCTTTCCTTATTCCTCTTTTCATCAGATGTACTCTAATCTATAAGAGGTGGAGGAAAATCATCCCTTAACGCAAAGTCGAGATCCATTACTCCAAGAACAATTAAGAGATTTTCTTTTTAGAACTTGAAATTTGTGCCATTCAGCATAGAAATATTATTGATATTGGTAGTAATATTTGTAAGATCATTCGCAACTGAACAGAAAACATAAAATAGTTAAAACAAACTTACATACACCAAAAAATAATAATAAATTTAAATAAAGGTAACCCCATTTCAAGATACCAATATTTCATTAATATTTTGTCTTTGAATAAAAATATTAACTTCTAACTGATATCTTGGCGCAATAATAAACACTGATAATAATAACATGTTAAACATAAATTTTCCTTTGGGTCAATTTATAATTCACATGAAAAAATTCGAATAATCATCACGTGTTTATTACTACAAGTGCATATGCAATTTTATTAAATATTGACCTTCATTTGGGCTGATCAATATTAACAAAATTACAAGCACCCAACTAGTTCTATTTTAAAATAAATTAATTTTCACAAAAGAGGTCATTTTCGTGGCATATTGTTTCAATTAATTTATTCTTATATATATATAATCATACAAATATTCAAATTTAAAATTACACGATGTACACAAAATTTTCGATCAAAATCAACTTTAGTTAATTCTGATCAAAATGTGGTCAAATCAGTCAAATCTTGTCAAACTAATCAATTCTGGTCAAATGTATTCAAACCAGCCAAATTCTGGTCAAACCAGTCAAATGGATCAAGATTTATTGGATTAAAAGTCCATATCTATAACTTGTCCCAAATTTATCATTCAAATCCAAAATTTTCTTGAAATCCATAAATGTCTTATAAGACTATATACCTAGTGAACCAATCTTATGGACTTTTTTTTCAAAAGTTTAAACGTGTTGTTTAACTTTATTAGGGTTCACACAAATTAGACACAAATTAGAGAAACCCAAATTTCCTTAACATATTAATAAGTTACATATCATGCGGGCCCTACTAAATATTATGTTAATCAAAACTCTTGAATGAATAAACTAAGAAAACAAGCCGCAAGGCTTTTTGTTGAAATAGGGAAAAAACGAACAACTTACCAAAACCAGAAATCAAGGGCCGGTTTGGAACCTGAGTTTTTTGGGAGTTTGTCTAAAACTTTACTGTAGTGTACTGTAGAAGTTTTTGAAAAAATTTTGTAGAAATTTTTGTAAGGTGAAGGTGAAATTTTTTTTCCTTTTCTTTTTTTTTCTCTTTCTCTTTCTTTTTCTTTTTCTTTCTTTCCTTTTTCTTTTCTTCTTCTTCTTCTTCTTCTTCCCCGTTACCTCCGCCGCCCCCTGCAAAAGCTCCCCCGTCGCTCCCCTCTGCCCGCAACCCCCCTCCCCCACCCCTGCAAAAGCTCTCCCTCTCTCTCCCTCTGCCCGCCACCCCCCTTCCCCACCCCTGCAAAAGTTCCCCCACTCCAATACTGCCAACGACCTTTCTGCCACCGCACCCTCCAAATCCGCCATTGCGTCCACCACAACCCCAACTACCTCGGTTTCGACTGCGCCGACTTAGCCATGACCCTTTCTTTTAGACAGCCCACTACCCATTTCATGACCGTAGCCGGGCATGCCCCTGCATCTCCACCGTCCGCGACTGCGCGTGGGTTTGGAACGAGTGACTTTTCTAGCAGGTGTAGCGCGCCGAGCTTGTCTTCGTCGGATCCAGAGCTGAAATGAAGCTCCGCAACATGAAAAGTTTCTTCCAACTTGGTAGCAGATAGTTGCGGCGGCGGCAGAGAATCAGGCGCTTTTCTTGGTGGGGTGGGCTCCGAAATCTTTGGCTTTTCTTGAGTTTGCTGATACGGGTGTATAAAATGGTGAGAGATGAGGGAGTTAGTCAGTGGGAACCTCAATTGGGTGAAGCTCTGGGAGGTGTTTGTGGAAGATGAGGATGATTCCGAATCGGGTTTGGTCGGTGCATGTGGTGGATGAGAGGAAGACGGTGGATGAGGGAGAGGAGGAGGAGGAGGTGGTGGTGGTGGTGGTGGTGGTGGTGGTGATGTTGGTTTTGGCGTTGGCTGATCAGAGGTGGCTGGGAAAGGGAGTGTTGGAGAAGTGGTGGTGGTCGGACTGAGCACTGTTTGAATACAGTTGCGAAAAAATCCGCAAGAAAAAAGTGGACGGGGTGCAATTTTTAGCTTGGGGTGTTGAGATTTCATTACCGGCACGGGAAGCGGTGGTGGAGGTTATGGCCGGTTGGGTGGGGAGGAAAAAGAAGAAAAATTGAAGGGAAATTTTTTGTATATTATTTTAAAGTGTGTAGGTAAAAAATTTTGATAAGTTTTTTGGGGTTCCTGTAGCAAAAGTTGTTAAAAAACTAGTAGCTAAAAAACTTGGCCAAAAACTTCACTTCCAAACAAGCCCCAAGTTAACTTATATCATGGAAAGTATGTGGGTCCCACATATTATGACTCGTGCCAACATATCATGAGGTTCACAAAATTCAACAATCAAACAAGACAAGCACATGTAATCCTGGAACCACGTGCATTTGAACCATGTGCCAACTAATCATAACAAACAAAGCAAATATCTATACTTGATTGTGCGTCATGCTTATTGATTTCGACAAAGCCATTGATTTATATGCAACCAAAAGCAATGAATTGGATAGTGCAAATTTACCGAAAATATAAGCAAACAAATTACATTAAAACCACAATTCAAGATTGTCAACTAGCGCACAATCAAAACAAAAATAATTCTAGTTAAAAATAACTTGAAAACTATGAATTATTAATACCAAATTATTTCCTAATAATCAACCATATCCTGCTCTGATACCACTTGATGGTGGTTGTTTATATTAAGTTTTGATGAAAACTATTACCTATGAAGTCCAAAATCTTTATGGTGATTATTAAGAAATAAATTAACAGTAAAATTACGGAAGTGTACCTGGATTCATGTTGACTAACTGACACTTGAATCCTCAGAGATATTGGAGTGATTTTCTAAGTCAACAAGTATTCGCTAATCACTTAAGAGATCTCTTTAATTTCTTTCTGATATCTTTGATTATGAGACAATTGTGTATTTTATTTGATGGTATTTAGTCTCAATTTTAGCCACTTATTATGCAAAGTAATGGGTTTCTACTCGTAATTGGTATTTGTGTCAGTTGCAAACGATTAGTGTCAAAAGTGATGAAAAGAGGCCAAATTCTAGAAGACTAGTCATTCTAGAGCGTGCCCACGTCAGAGACCACAGAGTTGTGTAAAAAAGACAGACCACGGACTTATCCTTGGAAGCCGCCACTATTGTTGGGAGATACGTTATGAAGCTGCGTAAGATTAGGAAACATCTTCAGAGACTCTTTTGGCAACAACTCAAGGAGAAAAATAAGGAAATGGATCCCTTATAGATACAAACCACTTGATTGGCTAGAGAGGTGGCAGCGGAATTACTTTAAAAGAGCAAAAGCAACCGACTAGTACACGGACTTGTCATCTTTTTCTTTTCTTCCTAACGTGAGTTGGGATTTCGAGGTTGCTAGATTAGTTGCTTTACTTTTTTCATGAACAAAAATTACATTAAAGCTTTGGATTGCGTCTTCGTGATGAGGCAAGGCTAAACTCCTTTATCTTGTTAAGAAATAATCACGGTCCGGTGCACAGATAATTGTGAGATCTTTTTAATTGTTTTGCGCTATTTTGAATTCTGCGTTCGTGGGTATTTAATTATTCTTTGTTATAATAGGCTATTAGTGTTTGTATCTATTGGATTAATGTGGCAAGTTATTCAATTGTCTGAATAGTATACTGCCAATTAAAACGGGGGTGCGTATCATTTGATCGTCTTAAAATTAGTGACAAACGGCACAATTTCATTGCCTTGCAAGTAATTTAATTTGTATCGTAGGAATAGTTAATCTAATCTAAATGAGCCCGCATGTGTGTTTGTTAACTAGAATTGGATCTCTCCAATTCCTAAAACTGTGAATAGATTAAATTTCACGAGCGTCTCTGGGGTTGTCTATTTTACAAGGGAGTGGTTTACGAGCGTCTCTGAACCACCATATAATTAAGGAGAGATTAGTAGTTTGGCGGTTGTTGAATTGTTTTAACCAATTTATTTGCGAACGTGTGAATTAATTCAGGTATCTATAATCAATTGTGTGAGCCGGTGTCAAAATTATTTCCTTAATTGGATTGTGTCAATTAATTGTTTATTATATTCTGTAGTTACTACACTTCTTGCAGTTGAAAATTCAGTAACCTTACGTCTTTAATTTGTTCTTTTTATCTTCCTTTCTAAAACCCTCCAAATTATCTGTGTGTGATAAATCTACCAGTTTCCTGAGGAGATGACCCTACTCACCACTATGTTCGTTCAATTTTGGGAGTAGGTCTTAATATAAATTTTATTTTTGATAGTTTGACAACTACCAAATTTTGGCACCGTTGTCAGGGATCTGGTGTTTGAAGTTATTTATTGCACAGGCTTTGTTTAGCCCATGTTTTATGCCTCGATCTTCCTGTACAGGAACACTCGAATTTGACCCAGAGATCGAGAAAGCAGCAAGGAGGGAGACTAAGTTGCAAAAGCAACAAGTTTCAGCGGCAATACTTCTCGGACTGGAACAAAATTCTGACTTAAGTGATTCATCCGTTGAATTGGAAGCAGACTTGATTGGACCCAACGAAACAATGGTAGCCCAAAGGATTTTGAGGGAACTTGCAACCCCAAATGTTAACCAACAGCCTCTGTGCATTACGTATCCTGACACTGAGTAGGCTTTTGAATTAAAATTAAGATTGATTCATTTGTTACCTACTTTTCGCGGTGTTGCAGGTGAGAACTCACACAAGCACTTGAAGGAATTCCATGTAGTATGTTCATCCATGAAACCTCATGGAGTTATGGAAGAACAAATCAAGCTGCGCGCGTTTCCTTTCTTCCTAGTAGACAAGGCTAAGGACTGGTTATTTTACTTGCCATTGGGGTCCATCACTACGTGGGAAAGATTGAAATGGCAATTCCTTGAGAAGTTCTTCCCAGTCTCTAGGGCCATCAACATCAGGAAGGAAATATGTGAAGTTAGGCAGGCTAATGGAGAAATTCTCTATGAATATTGGAAGCGGTTCAAACAGTTGTGTGCTAGTTGCCTGCACCATCAGATCCCTGACCAATTGCTGATCTAGTATTTTTACGAGGGACTGCTACCCATGGATAGAAGTATGGTAGATGCAGCGAGTGGCAGTGCTTTAGTAAATAAGACAACAGATGAAGCCAAACGCCTTATCTCGAACATGGCTGAGAATTCTCAACAGTTTGGAGTCAGATTTGAGGCAGTGACTAGAAGGGTCAATAAGGTAAATCATTCTGACCTCGCAAATAGATTAACGGAGCTAACTACATTAGTTCGTCAAATGGCTATAGGGCAAGTACATGCAACTAAAGCATGTGGGATATGTGCTGCCCCTGAACATGCGACCGATATGTGCCCGACCCTCTAAGAAGACCCTCACGAGCAAACCAGTGCCATGGGAGGTTTGCCTGGACCATCCCAAAGGAGAAATGACCCATATGCGCCCACATATAATCCGAGGTGGCAGAACCACCCCAACTTCAGCTATGCTCCAAATCCCTTAGGCTTTCAACAACCATTCCTGCAGAGACTGATAGGGTATAATTTGTTAGTAATTTTATTATTAATTTCCCCTTTTACCCCTGATAAATATTGTGTTAATTGCTGATATCTACTCATATTTGGTATCTGGACTTAATTTCAGGAATGAAACAGAAAACTACCAAAAAGGAGGGATTTTATGAAGAATATGGAGACTTCTAAGGGATTCAATCCTTGGGCCCTTGGATTGGTGGGGACCACAAAGCTATAAGTCATTTGGGCTCTTCAAAAAAAGCTACGTAAAAGAGACTTGGAACAAGAAGTACTTGGGAGGCTTTGTCCACATGTGTGGGGACCACCTAGATAGCTTTAGTCTATCTTTCTTTTGTTTCTTAAATAGGGAACGTAGGGAAAGAAGACATGGCTAGTTTTTAGTTTATCTTTTAGTTTAGTTTTTAGCCTAGTCTTTAGTTTTTCTTTCCTTCTCCTGACTGGCCTCTGACACACGCCAGGTGTTCGACAATATTTCCCAACGGGAAAAACACCTTTTATTCCTTACTTCCTAATAGAAAACGCAATGCCTTTGCAATTTATTAATTCGTGTGGTGATTTCATTATGCGGCGTGGCTAAGCCTTCCATCTAGTCAAGGGTCAACTCGACGGCGCACTCCCGAAAATCTGTAAGATCTAATTAATTTTCACGTGTTCCTTAATTTATTAATATTTGCACGTTGTCTGCTTGAATTTTCATGGGATTATTTTATTAATTGGATGTCAAGGGCCCGGTGTTCAATGTGATTTATTAATCTCGTGCCAATTTAGTCAATTAAATCCGTAATTGTTTGATTGATTAATATTAGTGGCAACTGGTGTGTTTACACATTAGGGGAACGTGCGATCTAATTTAAATAATCCTCGTAGCGTGTTATTGATTAGGGCTAGGTTTTTCTAGTTATTAATGCAATTGGAAAATTACTTCCTATGGTCGTACCTAGGAGTATTTGCTGATTAGGGGTAATCAACGGTCGTACCTTGGTTATCAATAATTTAAGGAAAAATTGGTCGTCAGACTATAACTAGCCTATTAATACATTAAGTAAACATCTCTTGCATCAATGATCGGATGATTGGACTGTGCCAGAGTAGTTGCGTCCTTGGCTAGAATTTATTTATGCTTGATTTAATTCCTGCTAAACTTGTGCTAGTTAATTATTTGTTTTTAGTTGGATTGTTTAATTATTTTTAGTTGTCTATCCACAAAAACACCCCCCTTTGTCACTGTGAGTTTGAAAAGGAACAATTACTCCCAGTCCCTGTGGATTCGACCCTGCTTACCGCTGTCTACAGAAATTACTTTTAGTTTGAGCAGGTTTTATTATTGCACAGGCTGACAACCTGTCAATTTTTGGCGCCGTTGCCGGGGACTGGCATTATTATTTGTTTCTTTTTAAATTCATTTTTTGTCCTAATTTTCTGGTTTTCTTCTAGTGTATGCCTCGATCTTTTCGTACAGGTGATTTGATTTTTGACCCTGAAGTAGAGAAGATCGCGCGTAGAACGAGGAAGGAAACCAGACAGCTCAGAGAGGAGCACTCCAGTGCTACATCTCAGAGACCTGAGTCAGGAGTTGAACCAACAGATTCATTTGGTGACACTTCGAGTGACTCGGAGCAAGAAGAAATTCCCATGGCTAATGCACGAACATTAAGGGAGTTGGCTGCCCCTAATTTAAATCAGCAGCCTTTGTGCATTACTTTCCCGAGTTTGAGTGAAAACACTTCATTTGAGTTAAAATCTGGTTTGATTTCTCTTTTACCCTCTTTCCATGATTTACCAGGTGAGGAGCCGTATAAGCATCTGCAGGAGTTTGATGTCGTGTGCAACAGCATGAAGCCCCCGGGCATTACAGAAGAGCAGATAAAAATGAGGGCATTTCCCTTCTCCTTGAAAGATTCTGCGAAGGACTGGCTGTACTACCTGTCACCAGGTAGCATCACCACGTGGGACCAATTGAAGAAAAAATTTTTAGATAAATATTTTCCTGCGTCCAGGGCTGTAAGTCTGAGGAAAGAAATTTGTGGGATCAAGCAGCACCCAGGGGAGTCACTCTATGAGTATTGGGAACGGTTCAACTTCTTGTTGCACAAGTGTCCCCAGCACCAGATAAGCGAGCAGTTGCTCATTCAGTATTTTTATGAGGGGCTCCTTTTTGGGGACAGGAGCATAATTGATGCTGCAAGTGGAGGGGCACTGGTGAACAAAACCCCTCAAGAAGCACGGGAGTTGATTGAGAGGATGGCAGAGAATTCACAACAATTCGGTACGCGAGAGGATTGTCCAATACGCAGGGTGAATGAGGTAGAGACACCCTCCATGCAGCAGCAGCTAACTGAGTTGACCGCGTTTGTTAGGCAACAGGCTGTGAGAAATGCATCACAAGCCAGGGCATGCGGGATTTGCACTGGTATAGGTCACTCTGCAGACATGTGCCCAATGATTCAGGAAGAAACTGCAGAACAGGTGAACATGGCTGACCACGCGCCGCGCCAAGGAAGCAGTACGACCCTTACTCAAGCACCTACAACCCCGGGTGGAGAGATCATCCCAACCTCAGTTATTGAGGGAATAGGCAACCCAACTTTACACCGAACAGGCAGTCTAACTTTGTGCCAAATAAGCCACCAGGGTACCAGCAGCAATACCAATCCCGACCACCTCCGCCCCCAAGCTCTGGTCCATCTTTGGAGGAGATGATGAAACAAATGATGACAAACCATGGCGCAAAATCAACAAATGATGACAACCATGGTGCAAAGTCAGCAAAGGACGGACTCCGAAATGCAGGATATAAGGAATCAGATAAGTCAAATGGCCACAACAATCAACCATTTGGATTCCCAGAACCAAGGGAAGCTGCCATCTCAACCTGAGTTGAACCCGAAGAATGTGAGCGCCATGACTCTGAGGAGCGGGAAGGAAATTCAGGGGCCTGAACCTGTGATCCCTAAGGATAAGGATGAGGAAAAGATCGAAAATGAGCTTGAAAGGGAGAACAGCAATGGTGCAGACCCAAAGGTACTTCCTGACCCAGTAATTACAGCTAAAACTAACCTGCCTCCTTTCCCTAGCAGGTTGAAAAAATCGAAGAAGCAGGATAAGGAAAAGGAGATTTTGGAGGTTTTTCGCAAGGTTGAGATAAACATCCCCCTCTTAGACGCAATCAAACAAGTACCAAAATATGCCAAATTCCTAAGGGACTTGTGTGTCAACCGAAGGCGATTGAGGGGAGATGAACGGGTTATTGTTGGGGAGAATGTGTCAGCGGTCCTGCAGAGAAAGTTTCCACCCAAGTGCGGGGACCCAGGTATGTTTACTATCCCCTGTAGGATAGGGAACACTGTGATTAGAAGGGCCATGTTGGACTTGGGAGCATCAATTAATGTCATGCCTAAATCTATATATGCTTCTCTAAAGCTAGGTCCATTAAAAGAAACTGGAATAATCATTCAATTAGCTGACCGCACTAATGCATATCCTGATGGGTTGGTTGAAGATGTGTTGGTGAAAGTTAATGATTTGGTGTTTCCAGCTGATTTTTATGTACTTGATATGGATGATGATCACTCCCCTGATCCCTCACCTTTGTTATTGGGTAGACCCTTTATGAGCACAGCACAAACAAAAATTGATGTTAATAAGGGTACCTTATCCATGGAATTTGATGGGGAAATTGTGCACTTTAATATCTTTGATACTATGAAATATCCCTCAAACTCCAACTTTAGCTCAGTTTTCTCTGTGAGTGCTATTGACCCTGCGGTGCAGGAAGTATTTGAAACTGTTGGCAGGGATGAGTTGGAGGTAGCTTTGACCAAGCACCTCGAGTTGGAAACAACTCCTGAGGTGGAGTGGAGTGAAGATCTAAAATGCACAATAGGTGCATTACACTCATTGCAGACCACCACGAAAAGATATGAAGTCTTACCTATATTTACTCCCTAACCTCACCAGAGGGTATTGCCATCTGTGGTGCAGGCACCTGTACTGGAGTTGAAACCTCTACCAGAGCACCTGAAATATGCATATCTGGGTGATAATGAGACACTCCCGGTGATTATCTCATCGGCACTGTCAAAAACCCAGGAGGAGAAACTGATCCGGGTCCTTAGAGAGCATAAAGAGGCGATAGGTTGGACAATTGCTGACATTAAGGGAATCAGCCCGGCCATCTGTATGCACCGGATTAGACTAGAAGAGGATGTCAAACCTGTTAGGCAGGCTCAAAGGAGGCTTAATCCCCTCATGATGGAAGTTGTAAAGAAAGAGATTTTAAAATTGCTAGATGTGGGGATCATCTTTGCAATATCTGATAGCCCTTGGGTGAGTCCGGTCCAGGTAGTCCCAAAGAAGACAGGAGTAACGGTAGAAGCCAACCAAACGGGTGAGCTCGTACCAGTACGCAAGCCCACTGGATGGAGGCAGTGTATAGACTACCGTAGGCTAAATGCCGTCACTAAAAAAGACCATTTCCCTCTCCCTTTCATTGATCAGATGGTTGAACGTCTAGCTTGTAGGGCTTACTATTGCTTTTTGGATGGATTTTCAGGATATTTTCAGATAGCAATTGCACCAGAGGATCAAGAGAAGACAACCTTCACATGGCCGTTCGGGACCTTTGCCTATAGACGAATGCCATTTGGATTATGCAATGCACCTGCAACGTTCCAGAGATGTATGGTAAGCATCTTTTCTGAGTATGTTGAGAAAATAATAGAGGTTTTCATGGATGATTTCAGTGTGTATGGTGATAGGTTTGATACGTGTCTAGATAACCTGAAATTGATCCTGATAAGGTGTATAGAGACTAATCTCGTGCTTAATTGGGAAAAATGTCATTTTATGGTTGAGCACGGGATAGTCCTGGGTCATATTGTATCATCTAAGGGCATCGAGGTTGACAAGGCTAAAATAGACGTTATTTCTGCATTACCTTACCCCGCAAATGTGCGGGAGGTGCGTTCTTTTCTTGGGCATGCAGGTTTTTATCGAAGGTTCATCAAGGATTTTTCAAAAATTGGGGCCCCATTGTTCCAACTCTTGCAAAAGGATGTAGCCTTCGAGTTTAATGACAAGTGTGAGAGAGCCTTTGACAAGCTGAAGGAATTGTTGACTTCACCCCCAATCATCCAGCCCTCCGATTGGAGTTTGCCATTTGAAATCATGTGCGATGCCAGTGATCATGCTGTTGGGGCTGTACTGGGGCAAAGAGTAGGAAAGGCGGCTCATGTCATCTATTACGCATCCCGGGCCTTGAATGGAGCCCAGTTGAATTATTCCACCACTGAGAAGGAGCTTCTTGCGGTTATTTTTGCTTTAGAAAAATTCAGGTCATATTTGTTAGGAGCTAAAGTAATTGTATTTTCTGATCATGCAGCGTTAAGGTACCTAATGACCAAGAAGAATGCCAAACCTAGACTCATCAGGTGGATATTGCTACTACAGGAATTTGACCTTGAGATAAGGGACAAAAAAGGCTCAGAAAATCTAGTAGCAGACCATTTGAGTCGCATACCAGTTGGGGAGGACAATGAGCCATTGAAGGATGCATTCCCTGAAGAGCATTTATTTTCCTTGCATTCTCAATTGCCTTGGTATGCTGACCTGGTCAATTATTTGGTAACTGGTAATTTTCCTGCAGGTTGGCCAAAATCGAAGAGGGATAAATTGAAGAGCGACGCCAAGTATTTTATCTGGGATGACCCGTACCTGTGGAAGAGGTGTGCAGATCAGGTAATGAGGAGATGTGTAAGTGAAATGGAATTCCAATCGATTCTAGCTTTTTGTCATACTTTTGCCTGTGGAGGTCATTTTGGACCCAAGAGAACTGCTCATAAGATTTTAGAAAGTGGATTTTATTGGCTTTCATTGTTTAAGGATGCCTATGTATTTTGTAAGTCATGTGATCGCTGTCAAAGGATAGGTAATATAACCCGTAGGGATCATATGCCCCAAGTCCCGATGATTTTTGTAGACATTTTTTATGTCTGGGGTATAGATTTCATGGGGCCTTTTCCTACTTCATTTGGTTTTCTGTATATTTTGCTGGCAGTTGATTATGTGTCCAAATGGGTGGAGGCTAAGGCCACTCGGACTAATGACTCGAAGGTAGTTGCAGATTTTATTAGGTCTAATATTTTTGTACGATTTGGAATGCCAAAAGCCATTGTCAGTGATAGGGGGACGCACTTCTGCAACAAAACCATAGCTGCGTTGTTTCGCAAGTATGGTGTACTCCACAGGGTCTCGACATCGTACCACCCTCAGACCAATGGTCAAGCGGAGGTATCAAACCGGGAGATTAAGTCCATTCTGGAGAAAATGGTGCGCCCCGATAGGAAAGATTGGAGTTCAAGGTTGGAAGATGCTTTGTGGGCATACAGGACCGCTTACAAGACGCCTATAGGGATGTCTCCCTATAGGTTAGTATTTGGTAAGCCTTGCCATCTTCCAGTGGAGTTCGAGCACAAGGCTTTTTGGGCGATAAAGCAATGCAACATGAACCTAGAAGAGGCCGGTGCCCGACGGAAATTGGATTTACAGGAGTTGGAGGAGATTCGCAATGAGGCCTATGAGAATGCGGTAATTTATAAGGAGAAAAATAAGATTTTTCATGACCAACAGATCTCGAGGAGGACATTCGAGTGTGGGCAAAAAGTTCTCCTGTACCACTCCAAATTGAAGTTATTTCCAGGTAAGTTACGTTCTCGTTGGATTGGTCCTTTTGTTGTGACTAATGTCTTTCATTATGGTGCAGTAGAGATCCAAAGTTTGAAGACTGAGAAGAAATTTGTAGTGAATGGTCATCGTCTCAAGCCGTATTATGAAGGGGTTCCAATTGAACGGGTGGAGATGGTGCACTTGGAAGACTCGATTTGCTTAGTTTAAGCAAAGTTTTGGACGATGTCTAGCCAAAGACATTAAAGAAAGGCGCTCATTGGGAGGCAACCCAATTGTTCCTTTTCATTGTTTGTTCAATTTCGTGTGATAGTTTAGATGTGTTCTCCCTGAATTAGACTGATTTTGGGTTTCAATTTGCGTTTTTGCTGATCTATAGGTGCCCTTCAGTCATGACGTGCCCGCGTGGTGATGTGCAGGAAGCTCACGATCAGAAACTTCTGAAACTTCTGGGAGCTCTCTTGCCCTCATGACGCGCCCGCGTGGAGATGTGCAGGAAGCTCACGATCAGAAACTTCTGAAACTTCTGGGAGCTCTCTTGCCCTCATGACGTGCCCGCGTCACGTTCGCGGGAAAGGTAGGGATTCAAAAAAAAAAAAAAATTTTGAATAAACATTTCTTATCACCGTAGCTTTAGTTTCCAAATTTAAAAAAATTTATTTCCGTGGCTCAAAGAGCCTCATAATTGGAAGGAAAAGAAAAGAAACATTTAAAAAAAAAACATCAATTTCTCTATTTTTCTTTTTTCTTTTCTTTTCTTTCTTTTCTTCTTTTCTTTCTTTCTTCTTCTCTCTTTCTCTTTTCTTTCTTTCTTCCCCGCTGCTCCCCTTCTCTCTGCGCACGCCGACCGAGAGCCGCGCCGCCCTCCCACCATCTCCGCTCCCGCCGCGAGCTCTCTCCCTCTCTCTTCGATTCGCAACCATCAGTCGCAACCCACGCCTCCTCTGTTGCCAACCAGCAGATCTCCATCACTGCCGCCGCGCGCTCCACCAGCCCATCTCCTTCGCGCGCGCTGCCGTCTCGCACCGCACGCCACCCACCGCAGCGCGCCGCTGCTGCCCGAAGCTCGCCGCAGTCCACGGCCGCCTCGGCTGCTCACGCCGCAATCCCTTGGTTCATTCCTGCAGAGACCACTAGTACAGCAATCATCTGCATTTAATTCAGGTATGTCCTTTGAAGATATGGTCAAATCTCTAGCTAATAGCACTTGTCAAATGCAGGAGGACTCGCAGAGATTTCAACAAGAGACTCGCGTTAGCATTCAGAATTTGGAGACGCAAATGTCACAACTGGCATCTTCAATGAGCAGCGTTGAGAATGACAAAGGGAAGCTACCATCTCAGGTAATTCCCAATCCAAAGAAGAATGTCAGTGCAGTGCTTCTATAAAGTGGCAAGGAGGTGCAGTCCTCAGAATCGGAAGCAGTAGGAGTTGAAGATGAACAAGTGTCTGGGGAGCGTGAAGAGAAAAAGGTAAGTCACCAGTAAAATGCTCCTAAGACATTTAATATTAACCTTCCTTTTCCTGGTAAGTTGGCTAAAGCCAAGAAAGAGGAGTCTGAGAAGGAGATTTTAGATACCTTTAGGAAAGTGAAAATCAACATCCCTTTGCTTGATGCCATTAGGCAGTTGCCTAAATATGCGAAGTTTTTGAAGGGATTGTGTACTAATCGGCATAGTTATTAAACCCCATTTGGGAAGGAATCCGGCGAAGGAGGTGGGTCAACGAGTTACTGATTCAATCGGTGGATGAGTGGTTGAACCGGTGGGTTACTTAATATATTTAAATATTTATTTCATAATTTTTTATATAAGATATATGATATAAATTGGAATAAATAATGCAATAGCAAAAGCTCATTTAATTTAATTTGCTATAAAATAATTAATTCATATAAGAATCAATCAAATATAAAATTATTTAGTAAATACCAAATTTCAAGTGTAAAATTTTATCTATATTTAGTGCAATTATCTAGCTTATTTATGAATTTTAAGTGTAAAAAATTATTAAAAATAATATTTGTCTTTAAAATGAATTATGTAATATGTTATTTTTGAAATCCATTTTATAACTTATAGAGTTTGGAGGGTAATAAGTTTTTATTAAAAGATTCCAATATATTTGTTTTAGAGAAAAAAAAGATAGAATTAAAAAAATATTTATATATTATAATAAAGCTATTCTCTTAGCATATTTCGAAGTAGCCTGGTGGTAAGTATGTTGTAGTGTTGGGCAGAGGTCTAAGATTCAAATTCCAAAGAAGGCATTAAAATTTTTCCACAAAATTGGATTTGTTGACAAAATTGGCCGGGTTTTCAATTTAATTCGGTCGGACCGCCGGGTCGTCGACTAGTCAACGGTCCCCTTGCCTAAACGATGTGATTTTGAAATCTGGTCCGGTCCAATGGCCGATTCACTGGTTTGACTGGTTCGACCACCGGGTCGAGTTGGGTTTAATAACTATGCTAATCGGAACAAGTTGAATTTTCAAGACAAAGTGAAGGTAGGTGAGAATGTGTCAGCAGTTCTTCCAAAGAAGTTGTCGCACAAATGCAAGGATCCAGGTATGTTCACTATATCCTGCATCATAGGTCAGAAGAGGATAGAAAAAGGTATGCTTGATCTAAAGGCATCTATCAATGTCATGCCTTTGTCCATAATTAGGGCCTTAAACTTAGGACCTTTAAAGGATACAAGGGTAATAATTCAATTAACCGATAGGTCAAAGTTTACCTTGACGGTGTAGTTGAAGACGTTCTAGTGAAAGTTAATGAGTTTATCTTTCCTGCGAATTTCTATATTGTTAACATGAATGATGATAACTCAGCCAATTCAGCTGTACTTCTTCTAGGTAGACCATTCATGAGTACTGTTAGAACAAAGATAAATGTGCACGAAGGTACCTTATCGGTAGAATTTGAACGGGGAAACAGTCACTTTTAACATTTTTGATGCAATGAAATACCCGGATGATACTGAGTCTGTTAATTGTGTTTGTGTCACTAATTCCATTGTGCAAGATTATTTTGAACAGAATCTCGTGAAAAACAAGCTGAAATTTGTGTTATAATAGAGCAAGACGAATGAGGAAGTGGAAAGAGCAGATGATGGGGATACCATAGAAGCAATTATATCACTTCATTCACTTCCTGCATTTTCCAACAGGTCAGTAGACTTATTTTTACCATTACCTATTTCTAATGAGAGAATTTTACCCTCTGTTGAACAGGCACCCAAGTTGGAATTAAAAGAATTGTCAAAGCATTTGAAGTATGCTTATCTGAGAGATCATAACACTCTGTCGGTCATCGTTGCAAGTGATCTGACAGCAGTACAAGAAGAAAAACTCTTAAGAGTGTTGCGAGAATTTAAACCTGCAATTGGATAGATGTTGGCAGATATCAAAGGTATAAATCCATCCATTTGCATGCACCATATTCTACTTGAACCAGATGCAAAATCGGTAAGGGAACATTAGAGGAAACTTAACCCAGCCATGAAAGAGGTGGTAATGAAGGAGATTCTCAAACTATTGGAGTTAGGAATTATTTTTCCTATCTCCGATAGCGAGTGGGTAAGTCCAGTGCATGTCGTCCTTAAAAAGATTAGAATTACACTTGTGCGGAATGGGAAGAATGAGTTGGTGCCAATGAGACTCTAAAATGGGTGGAGAATGTGTATAGACTTCAGGAAGTTGAATGCGGTCACAAGGAAGGATCATTTCCCATTACCATTCATCAATGAGATGCTTGAGCGATTGGCAAGTAAGTGTTTTTTTTTTGCTTCCTTGATGGCTATTCTGGGTATTATCAAATCACTGTTACCCAGGAGGACCAGCACAAAACCACTTTCACTTGCCCATTTGGCACTTTTGCCCATCGCCATATGCCTTTTGAGTTGTGTAATGCTCCAGGAATATTTCAAAGATGCATGATGAGTATTTTTTCTGACATGATTGAAAATTATATTGACATATTCATTGGATGATTTCACAGTCTACGGTGATTCGTTTGATCAATACTTGTATCATTTAACAAAAGTTTTACAGCGATGCATTGAAACAAATTTGGTTCTTAATTATGAAAAATGTCATTTTATGGTTAAGGAATGTATAGTCTTAGGTCATGTTCATTTCGTTTAGGAGTATCGAAATTGATAAAGCAAAGGTTGATTTGATTACTAGCTTACCTTACCTTACTAATATCAAGGAGATTCGTAGTTTTTTTGGGCATGCAGGATTCTACAAATGATTCATCAAGGATTTCTCATGAATTGCACAGCCATTGTCCCGACTACTTCAAAAGGAGGCACCATTTGATTTTGGAGATACGTGTAAAATGTCGTTTGATACACTAAAAAGTATGTTGACCACGACACCAATCATTCAACCTCCGGACTGGAGCATGTTATTCTAGCTTATGTGTGATGCTAGTCAGTATGCAGTGGGAGCTGTGCTCGGTCAGCGAAGTGAAAAGTGTAGGCATGTCATTTGCTATGCGTAAAAAACATTGTCGCCGACTCAATGCAACTTCACCACCATAGAGAAGGAGCTTTTAGCACTTATTTTTGCTTTTGAGAAATTTCGATCGTATTTATTAGGATCGAAAGTAACAGTTTTCTCTGATCATGCAACCTTGAAATACCTTTTGGCAAAGAAGGAGTCCAAACCAAGACTCATTCGTTGGATACTCCTGCTGCAAGAATATGACTGGGAGATCAAAGATCGAAAGAGGGTGGATAATTCAGTGGCAGACCATTTGAGCCGATTGATTCGAGAAGAAGGGAGAGTGCCCATATTTGAGATATTTTTAGACGAACACTTGTTTCAATTTAGAGGTGAGGAACCCTATTATGCTGATATTGTTAACTTTCTGGTTAGTCACAAATTTTCAAGTGGTATGAGTAAGAATAAGAAGGATAAAATAATATTGGACTCTCGATATTACAATTGGAATGAGCCCTATTTGTGAAAAATAGACTCTGACCAGATTATTCGTCGATGTGTTTCAAATGAAAAAATTCAATCTATACTTACTCATTGTCATAATTATGCTTGTGGCGGTCACTTTGGTCCTATAAGAACTGCTCAAAAAATACTTGATTATGACTTTTATTGGCAAATCTTGTTTCATGATGCTTACTTGTTTTGCAAAAAGATGTGAAAAATGCCAAAAGTTTAGGAGTTTATCCCACAAAGATGAAATGCCTCAGGTTCCTATGTTATTTTGTGAAATCTTTGATGTTTGGAGTATGGATTTTATGGGACCGTTTTCCAGTTCTTTTGGTATTCTTTTTATTATGTTAACAGTAGACTATGTATCAAAATGGGTAGAAACAAAGGTTACCCGAACTAATGACTCACGAGTCGTTGCAAGATTTCTTAAATCCAATATCTTTAGTAGGTTTGGTGTGCCAAGAGCGATTATCAGTGATCAAGATACTTATTTCTGCAATCGCACCATTGAAGTATTGATGCGTAAGTATGGAGTTTACCATCAAGTTAGTACTACCTACTACCCGCAGACCAAGGGGCATGCGGAGGTCTCTAATCACGAGATTAAAAGTATTTTGGAGAAAATGATCAACCAAAATCGCAAGGATTGGAGTACCCGACTGGATAATATATTGTGGGCATATTGCACGGCGTATAAAATACCAATCGGAATGTCTCCATATAGGTTGGTTTATGATAAGATGTGTAATTTACCTGTTGCAATTGAACATTGTGCATTTTGAGTAGTTAAACAGTGTAATTTGAACACGGATAGAGACGGCAAGAAAAGAAAGCTCTAACTTCAAGAGTAGGAGAAGATCTGCTTGGAGGCTTGCGACAATGCACGATTTTACAAAGAACGCACAAACTCTCGGTTGAAATTCATGCCATGTAAGTTGCAGTCCCGATGGATTGGACCATATGTGATTGCCAACGTTTTTTCTAGTGGTGTAGTTGAAATTAGAAACTTAGAGACTGGCAAAAGTTTTAAGATTAATGGTCATCATCTCAAGCCGTTTATTGATGTTTCAGAAATTGGCACTATGGAGGAGGTCCATTTGCTCGACCCCTATTCTAATTAATTTGTTAAATTACTTTTGGTCTAGCCACAGACGTTAAATAGAGGCACTGCTTGGAAGGCAATCCAAAAGTTTCAATTTTTAGTCATGTTTGTGTTTTTATTTCATATTTATGTGTTCAAAATTAGGGTGTTTGGGTTCCTATTGACAGAAATTCTTTATTTCAGGTCATGGATATGTCCTGTGAAGTTTAATTTTAGATTAGAGGCAATATTCTTGGGCAGAAGACTTTCCCTTCCAAGACGTGCTCACACATTGTGTTAAATGCAAATGGGCGCGTTTAAACATTGATGAATAGAAGACTTAAGCTTCTAAGGCGTGCCCACGCCGCACAATGAATCGCATTGGTCCTGTTACAACAAGGGAGGCAGATGACTTCGGCTTCCAGAGCATGCCCGCGCCTTCCAATCATTGCGACAACAAAAGTAAAAAGTGACTGGACCCACTCTAAACCCTATTTTTCTATTTTTTTCTTTTCTTTTCTTGTCTTTTCTCCTTTTGTCTTCCCTGGTTCCCCCCATTTTCGCAGCATACCATCGTCGCCATCGCCATCGCCGCCACTGTACGCGTCTCTTTCTTTCTTGTGCGATTGATGTCGATGCTATCGCCGCTCCGTCACTGCCTGATTCTCTCTCTCAAGCGCGACTGCGGCCCTCCGCCACTACCAACATCCGCCACTGCTCACTTCCTCCTCGCGCACACTACCGCCTCACCCACAACGCAACCCATTATCTTTGAGCGTGCCACCGCCATCCTTTTGCCGCCCTGCCTCTCGCTTTCCTACACGCAACCCACGGACATCCGCCGCTGCCATCTCCAACTGCCGCCCCGACCGTCGCTGGAATCCGCTCGCTGTAGCTGATCTCCGCGGCTTTGCAGAGTGGTACCCTTATCTACTCTTCTTTTTTCCAACTAGTGACTCGAAAATAGAGTTTCTCCTGTTTAATTTCATCCTCTTATTGGGTTGGGGATATTTGTTGGTTGTGATTGGGTGAATTTGATTGTTGACTATATTTCGGGAGCGTTCCGTGTCTGCCTTTATCACTTTTATTTGCCTTGGTGACGCTAGTGGGGTATCTTTGTTTCTTCTCCATCAATTGTTCGTTGACTGTGGGTGTTGTCATTTGTGGTCTCTTCTCTCTATTTGGTGTTTTCTTGTCGGCTCTGTGCTTGTGTAATAGACATCTTTGCCCTTATATGGCTTCAAAAAAAGCCACCCCTTCTGATGCATCAGGTTCCAACTCTCGGAAGAAGCGGGCCCCGATTCAACCTCCCACTAGGTCCCAATTAGGACTGTCTAGGAGTACTTTGTCTCCTGGGGTGTGGGAGAAACCTCTAAAGGATCTCACCCCGAAGCAGAAGGAATGATTGAGCTCCTTAGTGGTGCGTCCATTCACCCCATGTAAGTGTTTCCATCCCCCGACTCTCGACTAGTTGAACATTGCTAGGGAAGTAAAGCAGTTGCTTTCTGCCATTTGGTGGGATCAATACCTGGATATTAACTATCCTTCGTATGAGTAACTTTGTTATGAATTTTACACCACCTTCCAATTTAAGAAGTTTGATTTTCTAGCTTTAGACACACCGGGGGTGATCAAATATAGGCTGCGGGGTACCCCACAAGAGCATTCCATTAATGAGTTTAACTTGATTTTGGGGTTTGTGAGTGAGGACACCCTTACCTCTGGGACTTATATCAATAGCGCTTGTGACTTCACTTAACCCTTTGCGAGCAACTATATCGAAATATGGAGGGAGTGGTCCACAGACACTCAGTTCTACGACCTGAGTCAGTCTAGGGCCTTGTATCTCAAAAATCCAGTGCTGAAAGTCATTCACAGGTTTCTGGCCTATAACTTCTCGGGATGGAAGGATTCCTCTGGCACTCTCGCCAAAGCGGAATTCTATTTTCTCTATTTCCTCTGGTGTATGCGTAATAAGGTGCCGGTCAACTTTGGCTGTTAGGTGGCCTCTCAGTTGCAGTTCATCCTTCACAAGCGCCATAAGCCCTTGATTATGGGTTCGCTCATCATGCATTTGGCGGTCCATTTGGGTGTGCTGGACCTTGATAAGGACCACAAGCTCACCTTGGCTCGCGAGCTTGAGCCTTTGGACCTGTACAGTTTGGAGCGAATGGTGTTATTCGCAAGGTGGGTGATGCCTATCAGATAACACCTCCAGGAGATAGTGTGCCCCAACCCCGGGTCCCTCTTATTGAGCCCACCTCAGAGACTGGTCAGGAAGGTCCTTCCTTCTCCACTGCTCCATTCTCTTGGGACACCCAATTCTGTACTCTGCAGAATTCCATTCATGAGTTGGGCGACCGAGTTGAGCGTTTGGATGATTGCCTCGCAGCCTTGCAGGTCCGTTCTACTATTTAGATAGAAAATTTGGTAGCCTTCTTTGCCCACATTAGCTTTCAATCGCCTCACCCTCCTCCCCCATAATGCTTTCGTGCACTTGTTTGGCCTTTAAGGAAGCTCCCATTCCTTTCTTTTTTATTTCTATTTTTCTTTACTCCATTGAGGACAAGCATTGTCTTAGTGTGGGGGGATTTGATAGTGAGACAATTGTGTATTTTATTTGATGATATTTGATCTCAATTTTAGCCATTTATTATGTAAAGTAATGGGTTTCTACTCGTAATTGGTATTTGTGTTAGTTGCAGATGATTGGTGTCAAAAGTGATGAAAAGAGGCCAAATTCCAGAAGACTAGTCGTTCCAAAGCGTACCTATGTCAAAGACCGCAGAGTTGTGTGAAAAGGACGGACCGCAGACTTATTCTTGGAAGCCGCCACTACTGTTGGGAGATACGTTCTGAAGCTACGTAGGATTAGGAAACATCTTCAGAGACTCTTTTGGCAACAACTCAAGGAGAAAAATAAGGAAAGAGCGGCGACGGCGACAGCGAAATTACTTTAAAAGAGCAAAAGCAACCGACTAGTAGACGGACTTGTCATCTTTTTCTTTTCTTCCTAACGTGAGTTGGGATTTCGAGTTGCTTTACTTTTTTCATGAACAAAAATTACATTAAAGCTTTGGATTGTGTCTTCATCATGAGGCAAGGCTAAACTCCTTTATCTAGTTGAGGAATAATCAAAGTTCGGTGCACAGACAATTGTGAGATCTTTTTAATTATTTTGCGCTATTTTGAATTCTGTGTTCGTGGGTATTTAATTATTTTTTGTTTCAATAGGCTATTATTGTTTGGATCTATTGGATTAATGTGGCCAATTATTCAATTGTCTGAATAGTATACTGCCAATTAAGACGGGGGAGCGTATCACTTGATCGTCTTAAAATTAGTGGCAAACGGCACAATTTCATTGCCTCGCAAGTAATTTAATCTGGATCATCGGAATAGTTAATCTAGTTTAAATGAACTCCCACATGTGTTTGTTAATTAGAATCGGGTCTCTCTAATTCCTAAAGTTGTGAATAGATTAAATCCCACAAGCGTCTTTGGGGTTGTCTATTTTATAAGGGAGTGGTTTATGAGCATCTGTGAACCACCATATAATTAAGAAGAGATTGGTAGTTTGGCAGTTGTTAAATTGCTTTAACCAATTTATTTGCGAACGTGTGAATTGATTCAGGTATCTATGATCAATTGCGTGTGCCGGTGCCGAAATTATCTCCTTAACTAGGTTGTATCAATTAATTGTTTATTGTATTCTGTAGTTACTGCACTTCTTGCAGTTGAAAATTCAGTAACCTTACATCTTTAATTTGTTCTTTATCTTCCTTTCTAAAACCCCCCAAATTCTCTGTGTGTGATAAATCTACCAGTTCCCTGAGGAGACCCTACTCACCACTATATTCGCTCGATTTTGGGAGTAGGTCTTCATATAAATTTTATTTTTTGTAGTTTGACAGCCACCAATCTTTTCTAACGATGGGATATTAGAAAAGAGTTATTTTGAGGGACTAAAAATACGACAAATAAGAACACGTGTGATCTAGAGATCATAACCCTATTTATAGATAACTTTTCTGTTATTTTTTAGATTTCTATTTCAGCCCATCATAGAAATAGAAATTACCCTTAAATTTCTACACATTAAAGGCTTACATCCTATTAGATATATTAAAACCCAAACCATAATTAATTATTTTAATTGAATTTAACCTTATTTAATAGTTTATAATACATAATTATTCACATATAAGTCCAACTTTGGATTAAAGATCCCACGTGATCATGGTAAAAATCACCACTCTTTAAGGCATATAATATATAAAACTGCACTTTACATCAACTTATTAACAATTGGCTTCTATTTTGCATGATTAGGACATGTTTGCAGCTGGAACTGATACCACTCATACAGTCATGGAATGGGTGATGTTAGAGCTTCTAAGAGACCCCAAGGTCATGGAGAAATTGCAAAATGAGGTCAGAGCTATAGGCCAAGGAAAATCAGAGATAACTGAGGATGATTTTGACAAAATGCAGTGTTTAAAGCTAGTAATTAAGGAAACTCTGCGGCTTCATTTCCCAGTTCCATTTCTAGTTCCTCGAGAATCAACTCGAGACATCAACGTAATGGGGTATGACATACCAATTCGAACACGACTAATCGTTAACGCATGGGCGGCAATTGGAAGAGACCCTTTGCTTTGGGAGAAGCCCGAGGAATTTCAGCCAGAGAGATTTCTGAATGTTGGTCTAGATTTTCAAAGTTTGAGTTGATCCCATTTGTTGCCGGCTGAAGGGGATGCCCCAGTAAGACCTTTGCCATGGCTATCAATGAACTTGCATTAGCAAAATTACGGCGCAAATTTGCCTTTGCCTTGCTTGATGGAGGAAAACTAGAGGACATGGACATGACTGAAGCTGGTGGCATCGATGTGCATAGAAAACTTCCTATACTTGTTGTTGCCACTCCATATTCTCCTTAGTTTCTCTCCTGGCACAGAGAACAGAGAAGTTTAGCATGTCCTAGGGCAAGGTTTACAAGATCAAGTTGAGAACTTATGTAAATTGTCTTGCCTGTTATATTTAGCCTGCATGTAGCTCTTGGAAATTCTCCCTGAAATATGTAACATTGAGATGGTAGCTATGTGGTTGGGTGATGATATTAGTGTTGCCTACACTCACTATTTTTATGGTCTATCACTTTAATATTAGAGTGTTACTCGTGAATTCATGTTTCACTAGCAGGTTGGTTTGCGTTCTTATTGCTCAATAAGAAAATCAAAAGACAACTAAGGCACTAAGCAATCGTATAAGTTAAGCTTTGCACTAATTAACAAATAATTGTCATTAATTTTAATCGTATTAGTTAAGCTTTACAGTGACCTTGATATTATTAATATTGGAGAGGGAAATAAACATTTCCCTTAGCTAAGGAAATAAACCTTTCCTTGATATTATCAAGAACCTTCAAAATTGAAGTCTATACACCTAAGGAAAAGGTAAGCACCCCACCTAAACTAGAGACATGATTTGACACACTTTTTAGATTTTTTTAATTGTAAGTGAGAGATAAAATCAATGTCAGAGTATCAAAAAATAGAATAAATTATTATGCTACCCTATAGTTTTGTTTTGTTATGGTATACAATTCAACTTTCAGATAAACAATCATATAATCCACGTCAACTTTGAAATAGAAAAGATGTGTTTGACGTTAATAAGGGTTATCTTCTTATCCTATAAGTTTTTCAACTTTGAATGTCATTTTTTTTCAATAAAACAGCATTTCCTTTTTCTTTTTCAAATGCCATGATTAGGACGTGTTTGCTGCAGGACTGATTCAATATGGAGTGGCCAATGTCTGAACTTCTGGGGCCTGGAGAAATTGCAAACTGAGGTAAGACAATTAACTGAAGGAAAATCGGAAATCACTGAAGATGATTTACACAAAATGGAGTACTTGAAAGCAGTGATCAAGGAGACTTTACGACTTCATACTCCAATCTCATTATTTCATTCGTCGAGAATCAACTAAACACGTCAGGATAATGGTGTATGATATACCAGCAGGTGCAGCAGTAATGGTAATTGCTTGGGCAATTTTACGAGATCCATTGCTTGGAATCAGCCTGCCGAATTTTAACCAGAGAGGTTCTTGAATAGTACGATCGATTTTCGAGGTTTTAACTCTGAGTTGATTCCATTTGGAGCTGGAAGCAGGGGTTGCCCTGGTACTACCTTTGTTGTGGCTGTCAACGAGCTTGCATTGGCAAAATTGGTATACAAGTTTGATTTTGCATGGACTGATGGAGCTAAACCACACGATTTGTACATGTCTGAAGCCACTGGTCTCACCAACCACAGAAAAAATCCTGTATTTGCAGTAGCTATTCCACATTCTAGTTAGAGGCCTTCTTTACCTATCTTTTCAAGTATAAATGTGGACCTTATACTGATCTATTCTCCAAATAACCAGACAGCAAATATCTAGTGTTGGCAAATTGTATTTAAGCTACTGATCAATAATTCAAAAAAAGGTTTGTATTCTGAGTTATATCTTATTATGCCTATACAACAATTCATAGCATAGGACTACGCAATTGGTACATGGGAGTTGCAGGATAACTCTGAGTTCGATGTAGAATTTGCACCAATTCGGGAACAGCTGAAAATTTGTAACAACGGACACTTGTAATTAAATCCCTCGTTTCGAAGGAATAACAGTCCAAATTCCCTACGATTGATTTTGGAAAACTGTACTTTCATCTGATAGGATGTTGCGGTGCATAGTTGCGCCAAGGAACTGCTTTATCCGCAAAACTTCTTTTTTTTGAATGTGAATGGTTTGTGATAATTTGATTACTCTATGATATTGGAGGGCCGATATTAAGAGTGCAGAGAGAGTGGCCAAGGGACTATACCATCTCAGCAACAGCATAGCTTCAAATGCCCTGTATGGCTTTTTGGAGCAGAAATTTTATTGTATAACAAACATGACAAGGGATAATATCAAAAATCTTCCTTGAGATTTCTACTAATATCACTTGGCACTCCAAAGGTTTTGAAAATATCACTTATGTCCCCTAATAATTGCAAAAAAAAAAAAAAAAAAACTAGATTAACTCTCAATACGTAATTCACATATCAAATAAATGGAGCTCAAAAAATTTTAAAAAAAAGGTAACACAAGTCACTTTCTTCTATTTCTTCTTTCTCCAACATTCTTTCTTATTCTTTTTTTTTTGGATGACTATATGATTTTTTTATTTATAAGTAATAGTAAATTCAATTTTATTTATCTTTTAAATTTTGTGATTGTGATAGAGTGGGGGTATGATTTCTTTGATTATTTTGAATTGATTTTTATAATGATCAGTATAATTTAAAGGCTTGGACATGGATTGACAATAAGTTGGAAGAAAATCTAAGGTTTATAAGAAATTAATTTTGAGCATATAGAGTTAAATTACACTAATGTATTTCTTTGTAAATATCTTTTTTGCTTTTCAAATTTATATTTTTATGGACTGTAGCATTGTGATGTGGTAGTACTACTATAGATTGTTTTTAGGTGATGATTTTCTTGGAATAAACAATGGTTTATAAGAAATTAATTTTGAGCATATAGAGTTAAATTATGCTAATGTTTTTCTTTGTAAATATCTTTTTTGTTTTTTAAATTTATATTTTATGGACTGTAGCATTGTGATGCAGTGGTACTACTACAAATTGTTTTTTAGGTGATGGCTTTCTTGGAATAAACAAAGTGGCTTAAGAGCATTTTTATTTAGCAAGCGAAAGGACAGTTTAGATTTTTCAATAATTTTGTAACACAAATAACAAAATGGATGTAAGTAATATTTTTTAAAACTTTAGAGGTGTTAGATGATATTAAGAGAAACCTTAGGGGAGTTTTATGTTATTATCCCATAAAACAAAGTAAAAGCAAAATCTTTTGATCATCCAATGAGTTGTTTGATAAAACTGAAATCTGAAATCTAAAATTTAAAGTCTGAATCTATTAAATTAATGAATTCTTAAATATTAAATATAATACATTTGAGTGTATATCACATTCAGTGATAAGTGAATAGTTTATCAATTAATTTTGGGAGCAAATTTTGTCTAAAAAATTCAGTGTCATTTAATTATTCAAATGTTCAATTTTTTGTTATCAACGGTTTGAATATATTAAGATTTGAATCCATTAAATTTAAATGCTGAACTGAGTTATCAAATAGGGTCTTAGACTAATCATTAGTTTTAAGAGGCCTAACAATTGTCAGATTTACTATAGATAATACTTATAATCTTCAAATCACGTGGTAAGATCATTGATGATCTCATCACACTCACCTACCGAAGCCAGTGTATTATGGACATAGACCAATTACATCTTAATCAGCTCCTGATAAAACATTTCATGAGGTAATAATTTATATTCGAATATTTCTAGAGTTGAAGAATATTGTGCCTTGGTAGAAAAAGTTGATTAATAAACTTTCCAAATATTAGTTCCTCAAAATTTCGAAAGAAAATTCAAACTCACAAGCATATGGTGCATTTATACTATTAAACATTAGTTCAAACTTAAGAATACGAAAAGGGATAATTTCATAAACCTCCCCTAAGATTCTGACAATTGCAGAGAGCTCCTCTCAAGTTTATTAAATTACACCTATATCCATTGCTTTTACTATTTATATAACAATATAGGTCCAAAAGCCTATATTTTTCTCAAAAATCCTAAACTACCCTTTTTATCAAAAAATAAAACAAAAATTATTTTGCCGATTGATTTCTTCCATATTTCAACAAAACCCACTATACTAACAAACTAGCCTAACAAATAGTCTAATTCCAATTTCTAAATTCAAGAAATTCCATCATCATAGTCATAAAATTGCTTCTCCCAAAGCATGCATTCAATTTTGAAGATTCGTTCCATCTTTCAGAAATATTCTTACTGTATGATTTCATGGAATGATAAATCACAATCAACTACCCTTATATTTGCATAATTTTCAACATAGGATGCCATGATTTGATTCCATCTAAGTAGCTCAGCTCCTACTAGGGGTGCAAACGAATCGAACTGTTCACGAGCCGCTCGAGTCAAGCTCGACTCAAGCTCGATCAATATTGAACTCAAGTTGGCCGAGTCGAAATCGAGCTCGAACTCGAGCTCAAATCAAGTACATATATATTTTTTTATTTTAATAGTAAAATTACATATATATCATTAATATTTTAATATTTATTAAGAAAAAATATTATTTTATTTATTTTTTAAAAAATAAAATAATTGTTTTTATTTTTTGAGCTCGAGCTCCAGTTTCAAAATTGTCAGCTCCTTGAGCTCGAGTTTGAGTTTAAATTCAATAAAACTAAGTTAAGGTTCGGCTCGATTAGACCAAAGTTTGACTCGACTCTGTTCGTATGCAACCCTAACTCCTACTATATGAGCCACATTATGGTCTTGAAGAAAATCCTTAGGGGAGATTTAGGTATGGATTGGAGTAATCAAGTTTAAGAGAAGGAAGGCATCATTATTATTATACAGATCTTCAAGAAATTCATTTTGCCCGAAATCAAATTTATATTTACAACTAATCACACCCTAAATTTCAAACCCAATGCTCACAGCTTCTCAAAATAAAATAATCTAGCCTACCATCAAATCCCCAAATATGTTAACATTTTAAATACAGAGAAGAAACTCTATCTCCATAGCGAATCACAACCAGCAATTGTCAAGCATAAAAAGAAATATAAATGTACTTATTAACGTGTTAAAAAGTTTTTTTGATAGATGATAGATAGGTTAGCAAATTTATCAATTTCAGTCTCTCTTTCTCTTTTGGCCAATGACAGCATTATTTGTTCCATTGTTATTGTGTGGCTCTTCATCTCCTTTTAGTTTGACCATGAAATCGGATTTTGTTTCAACCATCAAATCTAATTCCTCAACTAAACTTGTGATTTGGCAATTCCAAAGAGAAGAAAGGAGGAGTAGAAATATATAATAGAGTTTGAGAGATCACTTGTGATGTAATTGGCTGTAGTTATAGGCAATGGTTGGTAGTAATTTAAAAGCGAGTTATAAGAGGAAGGGGTTGATGGATGAGAACGGAGTGACAGTAAGTGACATAGAATCGTCGTTGATTATAACTTATAAATAATATAGTCAAAGAAGTCAGGTTTCTTTTTTTTTTTTTTTTAATCTCATTTCATTATACTATGAATTATTTATTAAGTGAAGGTCATTATAGTCATTTTATTGTAATAAGGGAGGTCAGTGTAATTTGTAAAATTTGAGGGGAGTCGAGTGAAATTGTCATACACTACAGGGGAGGTTTGTGAAATTATCCCATAGGAAAATTGCATGCCAAATTTTCTTCAAAGACACAAAATGATAGTCATAATTGATTGGGCAACCTAGACGGAGTTACCTATTTTTGTACCTAACCGTTGAAATTTTGTTACATAATTTGATAAGACGTCCGTGGCAAAAAGGAGAATCAACTGTCGGCTGTGGGCTATGGCCTATGGCCGAAAGGGCATGTTTGATGCTCCGGCTTCCTTCATCCAAGGAACAAAAAAATAAACGTCTTTTTTCTGATGCACCGATCCCATCAGAAGCTAGTCTTTTCCTATTTCTTGGGGTCAAATTTTGCGAAATGTGAATGGATATTCTTTCACAATGGAGTTTTCTCCATGATTCCAATACCATAGCTCCAAAAGATAAATCAGAGACCAATCACATAAATCAGACAAAAATACCATAGCTCCAAAACATAAATCAGAGACCAATAGTTTTGTCTTGTGTAACGTATGCGCTCCTTTTTTTTTTTTCTTTTTAGTGTAAGTGAGTTAGCATCCAAACCTTTTACTTATACTCCTTTTCTTTGCACAACCCAACTCATTCCTCCCCGTGTAACTTGCGGGCTCAAATCATCCCTTGTGCTAAATAATTAAATATACATTTCTGGTCCTATTGTTGTAAGGTGTATTATTGGGATTTCAATTCTAAAAGCAGCCTGTAATCTTATATAAGAAGAGTAGCCCATTAATAGGCAAACACAAGATCATATAGATCATGGCGTTCTCTTTTGATCTTTTATTCTTCTCAGTTTCCTCAGTTGTATTCCTTCTAGCCCTTTTGAAATGGTTCTATGCTGCTTCTAAACCCCAAAAAGAGCTACCACCATCTCCACCAAAGCTCCCAATTATTGGAAATATTCACCAGCTTGGCTTGCTTCCACACAGATCCCTCCAATCATTGTCAAGAAAATATGGCCCACTCATGCTACTTCGTTTTGGAAGCAAGCCAGTGCTGGTTGTCTCTTCATCTGATGCAGCTAGCCAGATCATGAAAACCCATGATCTGGTTTTTTCAAACAGGCCTAAATCGAGCGTTAAAGATAGACTATTCTACGGAAGTAAGGACGTAGCATTTACACCGTATGGTGAGTATTGGAGACAAGCCAAAAGCATTTGTGTGCTGCATCTTTTGAGTAACAAAAGGGTTCAGTCATATCAGCATGTTAGAGAAGAAGAGACTTCACTCATGATCGAAAAGATCAATCAGATGTGTTCTTCTTCACCTGTAAACTTAACTGAAATATTTGTAACTCTCACAAATGATATAATTTGTAGGGTTGCCCTGGGGAGGAAGTATAGTGAGGAAGAAAAAGGGAGGAAAATTATGGAAAATTTGAGGGTTTTTGTTGAGTTAATGGGTGTTTTTGATGTAGGAGACTACATTCCTTGGCTTGCATGGGTTAATCGTTTCAATGGTTTGGACTTGAAAGTAGAGAAATTTGTTAAACTGATTGATGAATTTCTTGAGGGTGTAATAGAAGAGCACATAAATAAGAGGAAAGGTGAGGCTGAAAATGACTATTCCGTTGAGGCAAGATGCCTAGACTTTGTGGACATTCTGATCGAGGTTAATAAGGAAAGCACTATCGGCTTTGCTCTTGGCCGTGATGATATGAAAGCTATCATCCTGGTAAATTGGATCTCTCTCCATCTCTTTAATTACATCGTACTATGAGAATTTATAATTGATTTCAACTCTGAAAAGAATTATGTTTATTGGTAATAGATCATCTAGTACTAGTTTTGCAGGTAGTGACTTGCACTAGGCTGGAAGGTTTAGATTTTGTTTGGTACTGTCATACAAATGTTTCTTGTTTAGTTGACTTGGACATGACAACCTATTAGATGGCATCCTCCTCCTTTACTCCGATGTGCAAGATCAAAATCTATTTGGTTTGTAAGGTTTACTGAATTCAATATTATTAAACTCGGATGGTTCAATGAAAGAGCTTTTGGTTCATGCCTTCATGGTTCAACCACTAGTTCAATTAAATGTTTTCTTACTTTAGTTATAATTAGAAAATTTGAATAATACCAAATTATATAAAGGGAAAAAATTTCTAGTGGCTAGCCTATTCAACTGTTGGAGTTTTACCAGGTTTGTCCGGTTTGATCAGTTTATGTTTAAGGTTGACTCATTGTTTTTTTTTTTTTCTTGCTTTAACATAGAATCTTGTGATAGAGTTGGTCCTTGGTTCAATCAATCAGTCTAGCTAGGTCAGTCTAGTAATAGTTTGGAAACATCGATTCCATTCCATACGTTAACACTATGTTTTGTAGGTAGGAATAGACTCGAAAAAAGCCTTTATAACTTATTCATTACATGCTAAGTTTGGTATAAATCATTTAAAGGGAAATTCCTTTCCCTTTGAAATGTTTATTCCAACTTTTTTTTCTCAAATTCTATTCCTCAAAAAATTTAAAGAAAGTTCTTTCCAATTTCATCTTAGAATGCCTAATATAGCAGGATATCAAATTTATCAAAATCTTTTCACTGTATCACCATATCTTAAGACATTTGTGAGCTTAATAAAAAATTTTCTTTTATGTAAAATAAAATTTTCTTTTTTTTCAAGCAAACAAATGTTTTGAGATACTTTATTCTTTGACTTTTGAATAGTTGTGCAGAATTTTTTTTGAATTTCATATAAAAAATGAAAACAAAAGATTACATAGTAGAAATTCCATGTAAACAAAAGATTCTGAAAGCAAAAAATGTGAAAATTCCATGTAAACAAAAGATTAACATACTAGAACAAAAAATAAAAGTCATAAACATATCTAGGATAATTAAGTCAAATACGTATTAATTGTATTCTTTTCGGACAACAAAATATTGATCACACTAAATATTGAAGAATGAATAATGATAAATATTTATCACTGCCATTTTGGGTAGAAAGATCTTTTTATTTTGGACAAAACTGCAAACAAGGGGTAAGGATATTAAATAAACAACAAAAAGGGTTGACTCACTATAAAAATTCTAAAATTACCACACAACTCTGAATATATACACTCTATAATATATTTAAGTTATATCAAAATTACTATGAATGTATGTAATCAAACTCATTTTCGTCCCTTGTATTTGAATACCTTCCCTTGTTATCAGATTAAAAGAAAATTCATCCATTGCATTTGAATACCTTCTCTTGTAAAAAATGTTAAAAAAAAAAAAACCTCAATGGTTGCTTGGGTTAACCGAACTTTATGCACTTAAACTTTATGTAACTTTTAAATTTACATGTACCTAAACATAATGTTTCGTCTTGTATGTGGTAATTAAACGCTTATTGCGATAGTATGAATATTGTTAATCTGTCTTCATTTTTCTTTTTCTTTGGACAGGTGCCCATTTTTTTTTTGAAATTGAAAATTTAGATTAAAAAAAAAAAGCATCTATGCATGTTCTAAAGCAACACTTTCCTTCATTCCGTCATGCAGGACGTGTTTGGCGGTGGAACTGACACAACACATTCAGTTATGGAATGGGCAATGTCAGAACTTCTAAAGAAACCTATAACCTTGCAGAAATTGCAGGCTGAGGTAAGAGAAGTGACCCAGGGAAAACCAGAAATAACTCAACTAGATTTGCAGAAGATGAGATACTTAAAAGCAGTGATTAAAGAAACTCTACGATATCACGTTCCTGTTCCATTACTGGTTCCTCGGGAATCAACTCGAGACATCAAAATAATGGGGTGTGATATACCAGCAGGCACACTAGTGTTGGTGAATGCTAGTGCAATTGCAAGAGACCCCATGTTGTGGGAGAACCCTGAGGAATTTCAACCTGAGAGGTTTCTGAATTCCAATATAGATTTTCGAGGTTTTAACTTTGAGTTAATTCCTTTTGGTTCCGGACGAAGGGTTTGCCCGGGTATCAACTTTGCCATATCCGTAAATGAACTTGCATTGGCAAAATTGGTCAACAAATTTAATTTTGCATTGCCTGATGGAATGAAGCCAGAGGATTTGGACATGACTGAAGCATCTGGTATCACAGTTCACAGAAAACATCCTCTACATGCTATTGCCACTCCATATCTTTGTTAATGGCTTTGTATTCGTATGCTTTCTTTTTTATTTTTGTGGTCTTATTTCTAGTGGAAGTTCACGCTGGTGACTCGTAATAAGGAGTGGGAGACCACATTTTCCATTGTGATGAAAGTTCTCATATTTCCACCGTTTTATGTTTACTTGATGTCATGTACAAGTGTAGTTAGATTGGAAGGAACTATATATATATATATATAAATCCTTATACTATATAAGAATGAGTTTGGGTCAAAGAATGGCTTTGAATTTCAACTGTAAGAGTAGGGATATTTTGGGATTGTGAGGTTGTTTTGAGTGTAGTTATAGTATTGGGTACTACTTTAGATAACATGTCTATTATTGTGTTTACTGAAATGTCCTTATATTCTAAAAGATGCAGTGATGATTTGTTCAAAGGTTTGGGTAGTTTGGAAATGTGAGATTATTTGGTCATCTTTTCTACAATGGGTACAACCCATAAAGCTTCTTTATTGACGTAATTACTTAAATGTCCTTGCAGAGACATTCATTATGGTTTGTATCAATTATTAATGTTACTTTGCTATTATAACTTGAAGAACTTCAAACGTCATTTTCATCTCAATTAAAGCAAGGGCAATGTGGTTTATTAAGGAATTTATGATTGAGCATTAGTTTCAACTTCAATTCTTCAAATATCCCCTTCACATTCTTCCGTCATGTTCCTTTCGTCTTCCGGTAAATACTTATTTGTATTGTAATTATACTCTGGATTTCAATATGGTTCTCTGGTGAAGCTATTCTTGGTGGTTCAACTTGAGGTGAGGTTTCATTTTTTTTAATGGTATGATTTGCTTTGTAAAATCATAATTTCTATTGTTAGCTAAATGCTTTCATTCCAAAATTGGATAGTCTGTTAGCACAATTTAATGTTGATATTATTGTTTCCCCACAAAGTTGGTTGTTCTATACAATTTAAATGGTGTGGTTTTGTTGGAATAGGTTTGGAGATACAAAACTTCCTTTTTTGGTCTACTTACATGGTGGAGGCTTTTTGATCAAATATGCCTTCTCTCCTACATATCACGCGCACCTTAATGTAGTAGTTGCAGAAGTTAGTGTTGTAGCAATTTCAATTAACTATCAGCTCGCCCTGAGCATCCTTTGCCTATTGCTTATGAAGATTCTTAGATTGCAGTCAAATGGATTGCCCCTCATTCAAATGGTGAGGGTCCTGAGGTATGGCTTAGGGATTATGCTGGCTTTGATAGGGTGTTTTTTGGTGGGTATAATGCTGGTGGTAATTTAGAACATACACATGGCATCAAGGGTTTGGTTGGAGATACTAGACGACTTTGATTTTGATGTGATTTTTCTCAATTGTCCTTATTTTTTGGGAAAAAATCTAATCAGTATTGAGTTAATGAAATTACAGGCGAACGCCTATGTTAAGGGCATTTGGCATTATGTTTACCCAAAATCTACGGGGGTTGATGATCCATTGTTGAATCCTCTGATGGAACCAAACCTTTCGAGGTTAGACTTTGTCGTTGCTAAAAAAGTTGGCTACTTTCATCAACAAGAATGTTGTGTAGATGCATCTTTAAGTGGATAATCACTTTGTTTATTGTCATTCTCTGAATCGTTAGGGTATCTATTTAAAGTTCATTTAGTCTTATTAATGAAAAGCTCATATACAAGTGTTTGTTACAAAATATATGAACCAAGCAAGATAGCATGCATAATTTCCTTCTCTATCTCACAGTATACATTAGATATTTTGTTACTTCATAGTGTTACTTAATGTGCGTGAGTTTTTTGATATTCGCTTGAACTACCGTAAAATCTTTTTTAATCACTGGCACCAAACACCCGCGCGATGCGCAGGCATTCCTCTCCTAGTATATATATATATATATATATTCTCCAATCTCCAATTTTATTAACCATTTGAGTGATCTAAATAACTTATCAAGTAGGTCAACACATGGGAAGCTTAGAACCACCCATGTACAGGTTGAGTGCCTTCGGTTTGCCATTGTTCTGCTCTTGTACTCCATATAAATGCCTACTTAATGACTAGGGATTTGCCCAAAATATTGAATTTCTATATTGTAGAATTGAAATCATTTGCATGAGAGAGGCCATGAGACAAATCATTTGCAAAATAGTATAGAAAAGCTATGAGACAAAAGATTAATGATAATAATAAAAATTAAGTACTGCCGAGTTTTGGTATGGGTTATAAATGAATAACGGAAAAAATTAACGTTTTCATGGCTCATGTTCCTACTCCATTATTGGTTCCTGTCAGACTTGGCTCGAAGCATCAACGAAAAGGGCCATGACCTGTCGCAGCCTTACCATGTTATTACTATTTGAGAATTGTTGGGCAGTTGGCCCCACTCCGTCGACAAAAAAAAAAAAAAAAAAAAAAAAAAAAGAGAAGAAAAGCCGCAAAATCCATTATTAAGGTTCTCCACATTTGATGTTGGTTTTCGACGTTCAGCTTTGGATCAACTCTATTTGGCAGTTAGTGGCTGTTAATGACCTTTTGCATTGCCATTAATGACTTCATTCGAGCAACATGTTTGGGCAAGTTTGATGTTGTATTGCCTGATGGAGGGAAACCAGAGGACACGGACATGAATGAAGGCGGTGTGTTTTGAAAATTGGACCGGAAGGACCGGTTCAACTGATTGAACGAAGAACCAATTGATTGTCCGACCCAAATCTCATGAAAAAAAGGTGGATGTGGGTGGCTTTGCGCTTTTATTGCTCGAACTTGATGGCAAGTTTAATCAACAATTTGTCTAATAAGTTTAATTTGAGGGGAAGATTGAGTTGGATGGCAAAGCGGGAGAAATTATAAGTAGAATGTCATGAATTTAATATCTCTTACTTACAAAAAAAATTAATTAAACAAATTACTTGTGTCAATTCTTGATCCAACTCGTACTGGTTCGACTTCCAAACGCATGTGCTAATTATGCCAAAGCATGTGTACTCTTCACTAAAATTCTGCAAATCCAAAAAAATCTTAATTCGATAAAATATACAATATTAAAGTGACTGTATCAATATAATTTAAAGAGATAAAGTGATAATAATAATGTAATAATACTATAAAATAAAAAGATATTTTTATTCAGAATTTGTTAACATGCTAAATTGAATTACCAATAGGAGTGAAATGAATAAAAGATAATATTAGGGGGTAAATTGATAATAATAATATAATTTTAAGGGGATAAAGTGATAATAACTCATTTTGTAAGTACCTAAACTTTGCTCCTCCTTAGCACAGTTGCAGCATCCTCAATGTCTTGGCATTTTGTGGTAAGTTCAATCACGTCAGACCTCGGATTCTTCAATCTTTGAATTTCAGCTAGAATAATTTACTGAGAAGACCGGTTTTCCCTGCTCTTTTCCTTCTCTACCTTAAGGGTTTGCCTAGTGTGGGGATCAACGCGATTAATCTATTAAAAACTTGAGGGAAACTATACTTGCGAAAAAATTTCAAAAAATTCTGAATGAGAAATGCAGGCAAGGGATTTCGAATCCCTTACCTAGCTAGCTCAATAGCTTAAGAGTAGAAATTAACTCCTCCCACATCGTGAATTCTTAAGAAGTATGCCCAAGTATAATTTATGCTTCGAAGTCGGTCGAACCGTCGCACCGCGGACGAAGTGAGATGGTCAAGGTCAACACCTATGTGGGGCCAGGCCCAGGAAAGTCCCCGGGCCATTTTCTGTAGAGATACAGGCTTGAAAACAAGCAAACTTCTTGGACTTGCGAGTCTATCACATTCATGTGCTGGGCTGAGACGCGTGTGGAGCCCTGTGACTTTTGTCCAGAAGTACCTAGGCCGAAAAACAGTTATTCACTTGGTCCATTGAGGCTAACAGAACGGGGCTTCCGTTCCGTGGTGTTTGCTTTTTGGACCAATAGAGTTGTTTTATTGGTTTCCCTTTGTTTTTCCGTCACCAAATTATGGCCCTGTAGCTGAAATGTTGAAGAATTAATTATTTTCCTCTTTTTTACCCTAAAATTGTGGTTTTATTTTTGTTCTCTCTATTTGCCAAATTCATTTTGGATTATGGATATATAGATTCATTTTGTATGTTAATTTCCATTCTTTAGTATGGGTTGTACTATTATTTTGATTACAATTCAGTTGTTGTTTAATCATATTTTTTTTTATTTGTGACGGGAATTGGGCAAGATTCAATAAAACAAACGGCTAATCAAGATATAAAAATAAAATAAAAACTCAAGTGAAATTGTTTTAGCTTCTCTCCCTTTTTTTACTCTTCCAAAGTTACAAATTTTAACTCGTAGTTTTGTCTAAAATTCTTTAGTTCGATGATGCACATACGTTAAAAAAAAGCAAAAAAAAATAATAACCAGTCCCCAATTAATTAAAGTGATCATTTAATGAGTACGAACTGCTGCTAGTGATTGCGGTTGCAGCTGCGTCACAATCCGGTGGTTTGGGAGCTGCCTTAAAAGGGTCCAAAAGAAAGCCATTCAGCATAGAAATATTATTGATATTGGTAGTAATATTTGTAAGATCATTCGAAACTGAGCAGAAAACATAAAATAGTTAAATCAAACTCACATTCACCAAAAAATAATAATAAATTTAAATAAAGGTAACCCCATCTCAAGATACCAATATTTCATTAATATTTTATTTTTGAATAAAAATATTAACTTCTAAATGATATCTTGATGCAATAATAAACACTGACAATAATAACATGTCAAAAATAAATTTTTCTTTGGGCCAATTTATAATTCACACGAAAAAATTTGAATAATCATCACGTGTTTATTACTACAATTGCACATGCAATTTTGTTAAATATTGACCTTCCTTTGAGTCAATATTAACAAAATTACAAGTACCTAACTAGGTATATTTTAAAATAAATTAAATCACAAAAGATGTCACTTTAGTTACATATTGTTTCAATTAATTTATTCTAAAATATATATCATCATACCAATATTCAAATTTAAAATTACACGAAATACACAAAAATTTTGATCAAAATAAACTTTAGTCAATTTTGATCAAAACGTGGTCAAACCAGTCAAATTGGTCAAATCTTGTCAAACTAATCAATTCTGGTCAAATATAGTCAAACAAGCCAAATTCTAGTCAAACCAGTCAAATGGATCAAGATTTATTGGATTAAAAGTCCATATCTATAACTTAACCCAAATTTATCATTCAAATTCAAAATTTTCTTGAAATCCATAAATGTCTTATAAGACTATATACTTAGTGAACCAATCTTATGGACTTTTTTTTTTCAAAGGCTTAAATGTGTTGTTTAACTTTATTAGGGTTCACACAAATTAGAGAAACCCTAATTTCCTTAACATATTAATAAGTTACATATCATGCAGGCCCTACTAAATATTATGTTAATCAAAACTCTTGAATGAATAAACTAACAAAACAAGCCGCAAGGCTTTCTGTTGAAATAGGGAAAAAACGAACAACTTCCCGAAACCAGAAATCAAGTTAATTTATAGGGATAATATCAGAAACCTCCCCTGAGGTTTCTTCAAATATCACTTAGCTCCCTTTACATTTTAGAAATCTCTCTTACCACCCTTTGAATTGACATTTTCTTAACAATGTCAGCCCCTCTGAGCAAAAGTAACATTAGAATATTGGTTTTGGAAGAGGGAGAGTATTTTAATTCCCTTCATACCCTTAGTTTGACTGAATCCTGTGACATATCAAAGTTGCAGTAGGTGGAAAATATGAATTGGAGATAAATTTTCTGGTATGAGCACTGTTGCATGGCCGTTGGACATGCAACAGCTATTTTGAGTGAACCGCATGAAGGTGAAGGAAAAGCAACGGCTACTTCCAGTGGTATTAAAAGGTAAGGGAACCGCATGAAATAGCTGCAAAACTTAAAAAGGAAAGTAAGCAAAGAAATGGCTAGTTCATCCTTCCAAGGTCAGTCATACAATTCACCTTTATCATTAAGCATGAAGAACCGGTATTGTAAATGCAACCGCAAGGCCACATTACGAATCTCAGAGAGTGAAAGAAATCCGGATAAGCTATATTTTAGTTGTTCAAAGTGCAACTACTTCCAGTGGTATGAAGGAAATGAAGGCGAAGAGTTGCAGAGGCAAAGAAATGAAGGTGAAGAAGTGCAGCGTACAAGAAATGATGCTGATTCTGCAGTGCTTCCATTGAGGAAAGCAAATCAGGAATGTAACTTTTGTGCCTCAACAGAATGCATGCATCACTTTCTTGTTCATCATCAATCTTGTACTCTTAGCAATTTTTCTTTTCATTCAAATTGTTAAAGCAATCACAGTTTCTTGTTCCAGTAATAGTAGATGTGTTCCAAGCTATTTGGAGCCTTACTGGTCATACATGAAAGAACCAAAAGGCATGTGTAACTTGGACATGATGTTAAGCTATATGAAAAAGAGTTGAAGCTATGTTTTACTTCATACGTATGCCCCCCATATTTGTTGCCTATCAGTGTTATACCAAAAGTCATACTTGACAAAAAATGCATTAAGCTATCAGGTGCAGTTCCTTAGGTACAATGTGTCTCTCCTGCTAAGTTCATTGGAAAACAACAGTACTCGTTTCACACGTAATCCTGAGGAATCAGAGTCATAGAGTTAAAAAAAAAAACAACAGCATGACATCTTTGAAGGCTTGCAAATTCCATACATAAAGGTAATAAGTCATCTTTGCAAGATCTATGGGTAGCAGCAGAGCATACTTGGCAAGAGTAAATTGCAATTCCCAAACATAAGTACCAAAACATATGTCTTTGAAGTCGTTCACTGGGACTGGGAATGCAATTAACCACTTGCATCCATATTTACAACTAAACAAAAGTATGTAGCAATCAACAAGAATCTCAGAAAACATCATCTAAAAACATCATTCTAGATGATGAGGAATGCTACGTATACAAAAATACCAGATTAGTCTCCCAAAGCAAAACTCATAATACTAGTACTAATTAGAACCTCATACTGATGCTGCTATTGTCAATGTGAGATACCATACCAGCAGAAGTGGATATTGAAGATGCAGTGACTGCTGGAGTTTGTTCTGAGCCAACAACAATGGAAGGTCAGGCTCTCTTATTGGTGTTAGCAACAATAGTTCCAACCCCTGCATTTGGCCCTTCTCTCTGAAGCCATGCAACAAATGTTATTAAACTAATGACTGGTCAACAGTTAGAATAGTTAGCAATAGGTGCTGAATCTAATTTCTGATTAACTATACCTTTCTGGTATTAGTACTAGTGCAGGCAGAATGATTAAGTTGAACATGAGCTCCAGCAACATGATTTTGAGTGCTTCCATTACTGCCTTGACTTGATACAATGACTGGGACATTTCCTTGTGCATGTTCCTGACAAATCAGATCCAAAAGCTAAGCTCATTTGCAAGGAATTAATACACATGAAGATACTATAATTTGACATTACTTCAATTACCCATAGAACAGATCCTGCTAATCCAGTATTGGCAATGCCTCTTCCTGGTTTTCCTCTTCGACTTGCTACCTGATTTGTAGAAGTACTGCTGCCTCTTTTTTCAGCAACAGGAGCTCGTTGACAAGTTCTCCTATTATGTCCAAACCTGCCGCACGTTGAGCACCTGAAACTGATTGATCTCTTGTGTTGAGGTGCAGGAGCTCCTTCATCAAGTGCCCTTCTTCTATTTCTTCTTGGTCTACCAGCGCTTCATCTAAGTGGTGGTGGCAAAACTACTACCGGTGTCACATTTTCCATTGGAGGCCACCTATTCATATGTGGAATTGGGTTGATCATGAATGCATACGTTTTCAAGTATTGATCAATGGAAAAGGCTGCATCACATTAGCGTTCCAGTTTCTCCCTTCTATAAATAGCTCCTAGTGCAGCATGCTTGCAAGGAATGCCAGCCAACTGGAAAGCCCCGCATTCACATATCCTTTCAATCAACTTGACTATATAGGACTTATCATAGTCTGCTACTTCAAACGTGTTGTCACTTGCCATTATCAGTAAACACCTTCTTGATTCAGCTGCAATATCTTCAGCTTGCCAATAACATGTGGAGTAACACTAGATGTCCATGTGCAGCCTTTTTGATACCTCTTATGCAGTTTTTTCATGAATTTTTGCCTCAGTCCTTCAGCCAGAGCAAGTATATTCTTTTCCCTCAGTTCTCCAACCCCATGCATTAAAAGATTCTGTGAAATTATTGGTGACATGATCACACTTAATTTTAACAGAAAATGCATGCCTTGCCCAATTATACTTAGGAATGTTTGCTAAGTATCTCCAAGCATCTATGTTAATATTTTTTATTCTTTCCATAGCCTCATTGTGTCCTATCAAATCATAACTTTTAGCTGCTTGCCAAAAAAATCTCCTTAGCAGCAATCCTATAAATTTGACTTTGAAGTTGCAGTAGACGTGCCAACAGCAATATCGTGCAGCAGCTTTAGGCACTTGTTCCTCATAAGCAAGGTTGAGTCCCTATACAGAAGTTTCAAAAACAAACTCCTTCAAATACTTGATTCAACCACTATAATAGCAATGGAGAAAATCTGAACATGAAAAATACAGAAATATAAAACATACCTTTTGTCTACACTCATAAAGGTGAATGGAATATTGGCTGGAAATGGTCCAAAGAATTCTTGGAAATAATAAAAAAATCAACTCCAGGCTTCCTTGTTTTCACACTCTACAACAGAAAAAGCTAATGGAAACAAACTATTGTTCCCATCAAGAGCAACAGCAGTCAACAGAATGCCCCCAAATGCACCTTTCAAATGGCAACCATCAATCAAAGCCAATAAATGGCCTGCAACCTGCCAGGAAACCATCTCTTTGTGCCTTGAAAGAGACAAACAATCTCAGAAATTTAGGCTTTACCAGAACATTTGGCCTATCATAATGAATTTTGATGATGCTTCCTGGGTTGTGCATCCTCAACAGTTCAGCATATTTTGGTAATTTTCCATAGGCCTCACTGTGTGATCCTTCTATCTGTTCCAAGGCTTTCTTTTTTGCCCTGTAAATTTGCATTCTACTTGGCAAGACTCCATGCTTCTGCATTTCAGCCTTTACTACCTTGCTTGTCATCTCTGGGTGATCTTTCATAACAGAAATTAACTTCTTTGCAATCCAATCTGATGTTGCTTCTGAATTTTTCCTATTCATGACACATGTATGCTCAGGTGTATATGTCTTAACCATGAATGTGGTTGTATCACCAACTGTGTGAGAACCCCGAAAATATATACAAGCCCTAGTGCATATTTCATTTGCATTTCATTTAATTCTTTAATAAATTTTAGCATTACTTTCACTTGTTTGCAAATAAGTACGTAAAAACAATTTTATGTGAAAAATAATATAACTTTTCTAAACTATGAAATTTTTTTTTTGTTTTGTTTTGATAGACTAAATTAATACCTTTAGAGTTAGATCAATTTTCCGCCTTAACATAAAACGTTAGAATACTTAGTTTCCATTATGCTAAATTAATGATACTTGAGCCGATTAATTTTGCTACCTTAAAATAAATTACTTGAAATCCAATAATTAATTCTAATTAGTGAATAACGTTAGATACTTATAAGAACTTTCACGTTAAGACGAAGTCAATAAATTTTAGATAAACATGATACAAGTACACTAAACATACTTAAGACGTAAAAAAAATTATGACAATTGAAGTCTTGCAAGATTGGTGTATAATCAGGCGTTTAAATCACACTTGGGGATACTTTTTGGAATTAAGTTAGAATTGAGGATTTAAGTGGAGATGAGGAAGAAAAGTGGAAAGACTAAAATGCCCTCATACAACCACAAAACTATCATGCAAACCCAACCAATTTCCCGGACAACATTATAATCACCTCACCATTCGGCCAATGTAAATTTTATCCACTCCAACACACAACCTCACTCACACTCAACCGCGCACCCTTTCTCTCCTCTCCATAACCATTACCTCGTACCACCATTTCACTCTCCACCCCACCTCGTGAGTTTTGAAGAGAGAAAGAAGAGGAACCGAGAGAGGAGAAACCGCGAGCTGCAAAAATTTTCTAGTTCTGTCCGGGAGTTGAAGGAAGAAAGGGAGAGATCGTGAGTGAGTCCTCTCCGTTTTCTCTTCAACCTCCACCAGCTGCAACAATCTTCCAACCACGACACCACTACAGCTGCAACAACCACTACAGTTCAGACCAACCAAACCCAAAGCTGTGCGCAAAGCCGAGAAGAAAAAATTTTTTCAGTTTCCTTGTCACGCGAGTGAGCTGCGATCTGAGGTAATTTTCTGGACTGAAATTAGTTAACCAGAGGTAGATTAAGCAAGCTATGGACTTGCATGTGAAGTTGAGTGTTCGGATGATGTTTTAAAAAAGAAAATTTTTACGTGCGCTGAGAATGGGTTTGGCCGAGAGGGGAAGTGATAATGCAACTCTTAATTTATTTACCTGTGACAATCTGAGCTTAATTATGTGTTTAACCAATCAAAAACAAGAAGATTAAGCCATCTAGGAACATGCATGTTGATGTTAGGCATTCGGATGAGTGATTTAGAAAAAGAAACTCTGATGTGCGCAAGAAATTAGATTTACCGAGAGCTTGATCCTGAATATCGCAGCTTTACTTGGTTAACCTTGTTGTTCTGAACTTATAAACACGATCAGCTAGTTAATAACAAGATAATTAAACTCTGTATGAAGAAAATTGATTGGTTTAAACAAGAAAAAAAAATTAATTGAAGTAACGGAAGTAGTAAAGGAATTTTTCAGAGTTCATTGGCGAATTTCAGTTCTAAAACTGCTGTTTCGAGCTGTAAAATATTTTATGCCCATTGATTTCACTTTAAGAAATATTAAGAGGGTTATGCAGGTACACCTTGGGATAACAATTTGATTATACTATGGTTAAAATGTTGAGATGGAATTCTTGATAGTTTGGAATAACAATTGCTGGAAAATGTTTAAGTTACCCTTGTTTCTGAACAATAAAAGTTTGGTTGAAATGTTGGCTATATTGTTATAAGAAATAATTGTTGGATGTTAAGGGCTAATGATTGATGAAGCCCTTGGCCGTTTGTATGATTTTATACAAGTGTTAAAGTGTGATGAAATTTAACGACTGGAATTGCTTGGAGGCCTTATATTTATTTTGATTAAGTTGAAATGTGATATGAGCTTGCCAAAACCAAGTGCTAATGATTGATGAACCCTTGATCATTTATTTTATTCTTGATCAGAAATGAATTTATTGAAACCTAGGGCTAATGATTGACGAAGCCCTAGTGACTTGCTATTGAAATGTGATTCTGATGCGTTGGCAAATTTGAGTTATAATGTGATTTCGAAGTGGAATCGAAATTGTGAAACTCGTTCCGACCCTGTGAACTCGAGAATGTTTTAAGTAAATTATTTAAATATAGTTGTGCTTAGCAGTAAACGATAAAACTTAGTATCGTACGTTTAAGTTAGAAATTCTTGCGTAAGGATTTTCTAAACCTTGCCGACTCGACGTTTCCTACTTAAGCTTAAATTAGCCTTACTACTTTAGGAAATGATTTCACCCGGTTCAAAAACTCAAGCCTTGCTTTAATTCCTTTTCTTTCGTTAAAAAAAAATTGTCCCTGGCTAGTTTTCTAGAGGAAAATTTCCAAAATACGAGATTTTAGTGACTTTAGCTAAAAGCGTAGAAAACTTGTTCGGCAAGAAACCTTATTTCAAGTAAATTAGTTCTAGTAACACTTTTACAAGAAAAAGTAATATTAAGGAAACTTTACAAAGTATTTTACTAGTTTTAAAACTACATGGTTTGTTGACTTATTCCAAGAAAATAAACTAGCTATACTACGAATAATTTTTCCTACGTAATCCTGGAACTAGTATAGCCAGCTTATAGTTTTAAAATTTGGTATTTTTTTTAGGGTTTAACGAGAACGTAGACTTTGATTCCCAGCTTGATCAGTAACTTCACTCTTGGTAAGTGTCCTGTTCTATGCTTATTTGGTTAAAGTGCTTCCTTGACTTGATATGTGGTAATCGCAAAAATGGTTTCTGATCCATCGAAGTGAGCAGTGTGTACTTTATCACACTAGCCGTTCGAGTGGTGACTTGCGTGAAATGTTTTCGTGAATATCTCAAGTGTTGTGACGTCGTTGGGTAAATCCCTCGACTAGTTTGTGACGTCGTTGGGTGAATATCTCGACTAGTTTATCCAGGGGGTATACTCGAGTACTACCGCTCTCATTTATTTTGTCGTGCGGGCCCGGAGTTGGGTATGATCGGTGGCCGGAGTTAAGTAAAATAAGGAGTTCTACATGGACCGTAAGTAGTGAGAGTTGACGGAGGGTCAACTACGGTAAATTTTGATCAAGCGCGGAAAATGGCTCCTGAGAGTCCCCGTATCCTACTTTCTACTGTTATGCGCTTTCCTAGTTGTTTACTTCAGCCGAAATCAATACGTGTTAGTTGTTTTATTTAATTGCATGTTTTGGGGCACCACTGAGCTTTAGCTCACCCCACATTTATTTGTTTTCCTTGACAGGTTCTGGCAATCGAAAGCCTTGAAACTTATCTATGTTTCTTTTTGGGATGTAAATGAATATTATGGCTTCTTTTGTGGATTCTATTGTGCTTCAATTTAAACAACGTACTTTTGGTTTTGGATTGCCACTTGAAACTGGAAAATGTGTAAATCCTAGTTCGAATGTTTGACTTGTATGTTTGTAATTGTGGAGTATGAAATTGTATATCCGGAATTGTACGACCTTATTCCTTGGATGTAACGCGTGAGATGTTTAGGAGCCGTCGACTGGCTATTTTAAATTACGGTTATCTTTGGAGCTAATGTGGACCTAGTAATTTTTTTTTTTCGGGAGAATCGTCTTTGTAATAGATGAGGTAAATCTTCGGAAGGATTTGGGTTAGTGTGCTTGCATGAGTCCTGGCGAGAGTTGGGCAGACGGCCCGCCAACCCTCTGGTTCGCCTTAGGGGGAAGTGGGGTCGCCACAAACTGGGGATGCATGAATCCTCCAGCTACACCCCTCAGCACCACACTTGACAGTGCACCTGCTCTTTCATTTTTCAACCTCACCAATGGAAATCTTTTCTGAATAGCATAGTCCTTCAACACTGCTCTAAATGCATCACATTGGTAAATAGCATCCCTTTCTCAAACTCAATGTCCTCTCTTGGATTGTAAGTCCACATTTTTGACTGCATGATTGCTCTCATAGGATCAGTCTCTTAGTCAGATTCTGAATCAGGGACAACTGGTGCATCCTCTATCTCCTCATAATCAGACAAGTCATTTTCCTCCTTATCACTACTAGAAATTAAGGCCCTATCTTTAGCTACGACATCTTCCAAGTCGCTATCTATGTCATCCTTCCAAGAGTCATCAGAACTAGAAGCATAAATCTTATCATCACCCTCACTGTCAACTACACGAATGGGAGCATTTTCGATTCCTATGTCTTTCTGTGCCACAATAAGTTGGTTATTCCTATAGTCTACCATATTCTACTCTGTAGTAGGAATAATATCCAGGTGCAGCAAGTACAAGTTTATAACAAGATCATTTTCATGAAGTTTGAACATATCAAGGACTGATTTGTCACTACTGATGTCTATAAAGCCTGTTGTCCTAGGAATCACACATTTCATATGCACAAGCATGTTCAAATTTCTAGGCAAATCATTCATTGCCTTATCAGTGACATCACCAAGAAGGTCAATATATTGGTAGTTCTTTGGATCGACATTTGGAATTCTGACAGTGTTTCCCATGTAATGGACTAGAATATCATGTGCAATAATTCTTCCTATCCTACATATCAGTGTGTTCGCAAGAAAAGTTTGAATCAATAGCTATAAGGATCACATATTCTCACAAGGGACATAGTATAACACACGCATGCTTAATCAAAGTCAAACTCAGGTTGCAAAGCTAAGCTACAAAGTTAAGCTACAAAGCTAAGCTGTTCTTATGTATTACAGCTTAGCTTCAACTCAATATTCATAAAATTTTTTGAACCAATAAAATAAAGGTCAAGCATAGTTCATCAAATCAGACATTCTTTACAGCATCCAACATTAACAATACTTAATATAAGGATCACATACAAAGGCTCTGGTTGGATGTTAAACTTGGTCATCAAGTCCAATAAACCATAAAAACACAAGGAAAACTGAGATATTAAAGGCAAATCATGAAGAACAGTTCATGACACCTGTATTTTGTCCTGTTACATGTTCATCATATCAACTACCAATAGAACTCAGCCAGAGCAAGTCCAACAAAACAAAAAAACACAAGAAAACAGAGATATTATAGGCAACTGATGAAGAACAGTTCATGGCACTCGACAAGTTCTCCTTCTACATGTTGATCATATCAACTAGCAATGGAAGATTTTTACCTGTTGTGCAGCTCAGTTTTGACAAAATCACTTTCACTCCAACCGAACGCATGCAATTCAATACTTTGCAATATTTCTCCTCCTCTGCAATATCCATGGACCAATTTCCAGAAAGATACTATCAAATAACAATCACAGTTATAAGTAGTATCTCATTCCTCTTCATTTCCCGGGCTATTAGATGTCTTATCAGAACAAAATGGCGCCATGCAATTCGTACAGAACTCAGCTTCTAGGCGGCAATGCTTTCCCGGGCTTTATACAGTTCCATGCTTGCTCTCTCAGTCATATTTTGCATTTTATCAGCTGAATAAGTTAACAGCAAAGCAAAGGGTATTATTGGCAACTGATTAGATTTCTTGTTGACTGTTGACCCATTATCACTTGAGGGATGGTAAGAGAGATTTCTAAAATGTGGGGGGAGCTAAGTGATATTTGAAGAAACCTCAGGGGAGGTTTCTGATATTATCCCTAATTTATATCATGGAAAGTATGTGGGTTCCACATATTATGACTTGTGCCAACATATCAAGAGGTTCACAAAATTCAACAATCAAACAAGACAAGCATGCGAGATCCTGGAACCATGTGTATTTGAGCCATGTACCAACTAATCATAACAAGCAAAGCAAATATCTGTACTTAAAACCACAAATATTGTGCATCATGCTTATTAATTTCGACAAACCCATGGATTTATATGTAACTAAAAGCAATGAATTGGACAGTGCAAATTTACCGAAAATATAAGCAAACAAATTACATTAAAACCACAATTCAAGATTGTCAACCACCACACAATCAAAACAAAAATAATTCTAATTAAAAATAACTTGAAAACTATGAATTATTAATACCAAATTATTTTTTAATAATCAATCATATTAATTGATGGTGATTGTTTATATTAACTGATAGGACGTAATTTGTTATTAAATTTATGATTAATTTTCCTTTTTACCCTCACCAAATATTGTTTTAATTATTGAGTTATACTTATATTTAGTATTTGGACCTAATTACAGGAGGCGGGGCAGAAAAATGCTAAAAAGGGAGACTTTCTTAATAACAAGCTGTGCACGTAGGAAGCTTCGAGAATCTTTGCAAATCCGGCTGCAAGATGTGCTAAATCAATTCCTTTCCTTTCGTGACTAGTAGTTTACTAGTATTAGGAAACAAGAAACAAGGAACATTGGGGAGTTGCTTTATCTTTTTTTTTTCTTTTCCTTATTCGACGAGGAGATAGACGAGAATAAAGACTACTCATTGTTTAGATTAGGGACATTCTCTTTTCGTCCTTTTTGGAGGCCACAAGACAGTAGATAATTCCTTCTTCGTTCCTTTACTCTTTTTGCATGAAACATATTACATTGTTTAAGGAACAAGATTGGATGTTCATGAATTCTACTAATTCGCGTGAAAATTTCTCTATGGGGTGTGGCTAAATTCCTAATATAGTCAGAGATCAACTCAACGACGTCATCTTGAATATCTGTGAGATCGAACTAATCTCAACTCGTTTCTCCAATTTATTGATATTTGTGTATTCTCTATTTTAATTTCTAGAGATTATTTCGTTAACTGAATGTCTAGAGCCCGATATTCAAAATAACCTAATAATCTACTGACAAATTAATCACTAAATCTGTAATTGTTTAGTCGATTAATATTAGTGGTAACTGGCGTTTACACACGTTAGGGGAATACGCAATCTAATTTAAATAACCTCTTAGTGTGTTATTGATTAGGGTTAAGCTTTTCTAATTCTTAAGGCAATTGAAAAATTGAATTCTACGGTCATATTTAGGGTTATTTTTTGGTTAGGGGTGATTAATGGTCGTACCTTGGTCATCCATAAACTAAGGAAAAGTTGGTCGTCAGAGCTTGTTGGCGACTATAACTAACCTGTTAATGAATTGAGCAAACCATCTTTTCATCAATGATCGGATAAATGGACTGTGTTTGCGAGGTTGTATATTTGACTAGAGATTGTCTACCATTGATTTAATTCCTGCTTACTTTCGTGAATTATTTTTATTAATTGGTTATTTATTGATTTTTATCTCTGTTTGAGTTGTTTAATTATTCTTGATTTTATAAAAATCCCCCGCTTTCCGTACTCTAAAAGAAACAAATTCTCCTCCAGTCTCTGTGGATTCGACCCTGCTCACCGCTATACACAAAAATTATATTTTCTTCGAGCAGGTAATTATTATTGCACAGGCTCGATACTTGTCATTAAATTTTGATGAAAACCATCACCTATTAAGTCCAAAATTTTTATGGTAATTTTTAAGAAATAAATTAACAGTAAAATTGCGGAAGTGTACCTGGATTCATGTTGACTAACTGCCACTTGAATCCTTAGAGATTTTGAAATAGTCTTCTAGGTCAACAAGTATTCGCTAATCCCTTGAGAGAGCTCTTTAATTTCTTTTTGATATCTTTCCTAACGATGGGATATCAGAAAAGAGTTATTTTGTGGTACTAAAAATATAACAAATAAGAATACATGTGACTCAGAGATCATAACCTTATTTATAGATAACTTTTCTGTTATTTTTTAGATTTCTATTTCAACCCATCATAGAAATAGAAATTACCCTTAAATTACTACACATTAAAGGCTTACATCATATTAGATATATTAAAACCCAAATCATAATTGATTATTTTAATTGGATTTAACCTTATTTGATAATTTATAATATATAATTATTCACATATAAGTCCAACATTGAATTAAGGATCCCACGTGATCATGGTAAGTCACCACTCTTTAAGGCATATAATATATAAAACTGCGCTTTACATCAACTTATTCACAATTGGCTTCTACTTTGCATGATTAGGACATGTTTGAGCTGGAACGGATACCACTCATACAGTCATCGAATGGGTGATGGTAGAGCTTCTAAGAGACCCCAAGGTCATGGAGAAATTGCAAAATGAGGTCAGAGCTGTAGGCCAAGGAAAATCAGAGATAACTGAGGACGATTTTGACAAAATGCAGTGTTTAAAGCTAGTAATTAAGGAAACTCTGCGGCTTCATTTCTCAGTTCCATTTCTAGTTCCTCGAGACATCAAAGTAATGGGGTATGATATACCGATTCGAACACGAGTAATCGTCAACGGATGGGCGGCAATTGGGAGAAGCCCGAGGAATTTCAGCCAGAGAGATTTCTGAATGTTGGTTTATATAGATTTTCGAGGTTTGAGTTGATCCCATTTGGTGCCGGCTGAAGGGGATGCCCCGGTAAGACCTTTGCCATGGCTATCAATGAACTTGCATTAGCAAAATTACTGCACAAATTTGGCTATCAATGAACTTGCATTAGCAAAATTACTGCACAAATTTGACTATGCCTTGCCTGATGGAGGAAAACCAGAGGACATGGACATGACTGAAGCTGGTGGCATCGATGTGCATAGGAAACTTCCTATACTTCTTGTTGCCACTCCATATTCGCCTTAGTGTCTCTCCTGGCACAGAGAAGTTTAGCATGTCCTAGGGCAAGTTTTACAAGATCAAGTTGAGAACTTATGTAAATTGTCTTGCCTGTTATATTTAGCCTGCATTAATTTTAATCGTATTAGTTAAGCTTTACAGTGACATTGATATTATTAATATTCGAGAGGGAAATAAACCTTTCCCCTTTTTTTTTGTTATTTTTGCTGCTAATTTCAAGATCATAAATGATACTAGGTGTGTGGAATTGGATGAAAGCAAATCAATAAGATAACCTTTGCCATCTTCCGAAAGACATATGGAACTTTTGACGGGTCAAGAGTGAGCCCACACTTAAGGGCTTCTCGTCCAAATTATTCATAACCACAATCTAAAAGCCTATCACTAACCTTTTCAGTTTTATTGCTGATCTTTCAAATCAATGGCACTGAAGAATCGTGTAACACTAATTGCAAGAAGCAAAATCCCATTAGTTTTGGATATTTTAATTTGCTCTCTTCAATTCTTCGTTTGGTTTTAATCCTATGCTTGACCTCTTCAAAAATCCTATGCTTCTTCTGGACTCCAAAAGTTATGTTGGTAATCATATTCATTCATGGTATATTTCGCATTTGCATACTGAAGTTACATCCCCCAAAGTCTTTGTTAACTTCCGAACAAAGATTTCTGTTTAGTATTAGCTTTAATCACCGTGAGATTTGTGTTGACATGATTTTGGAGATTGAATGGGAATTTGAAGATTGCACGAGATCTTTTTTTTTCCCCAAACTTTTTGTGAATGAGTAAATTATGCTGGCAAAGTGCCACGTCATATAATCTTTAGGACAAATTATACTTTACCCCTCTGTGATTTAGCATTTTCTTACATAATTCTCCTACAGTTTTAAAAGCTATATATAACTCCCTCATGGTTTGAATTAAAGTGTCAAAGTGACGGTAATGGTCATTCGTAACGAAACTTTTAAAAATGTCAAAATTACCTTTATAAATACATGACATACTAACCCCGTATGATTTTATAATTTACTATATAACCCCCTTATGATTTAATATTTTACCATATAACCCTTATGTTTTTCAAAATATATGCATAACCCCCTTGATTAATAAATAATTTTCAACTTTATATAACAATATTTTTGGCATTTTAGCTGATTCCGTTACGAATAATCATTTTCACCACTTTGACACTTTAATACAAATTATGAGGGAATTATGTATAGCTTTCGAAACTATAGGGGGTTATGTAAAAAAATACTAAATTACTGGAGATAAAGTGTAATTTGCCCTAATCTTTAGATGTAAAATGTCTAAACTAATAGCTCAAATGCCAAGTGCTTAATCAATTTCAACATGTATGATGGTGCGAATATAAGTCCAATCCAATTTTTGGAATTTGCTTACGAGTAGGACTTATCATCCAAAATTTGTTCTTCCAGTACAGCCACTAAAGTCAAAATAATCGGCCAGGCCCTATAGATATTGTTTCCAATGTGGCTCTTTGATTCATTTACTGAGGATGCATTTGCAACCGTCACAAAGTGAAATTTCAAGGATCATCAGAACAGAAGCAGGTTCTGGTGATCCTTTTCGGCTTAATCAAGTAGGCATATACATAGCCAATTGTAGCAGCAACAATCAACTTGTGCTTTCTTGATTTGGCCCTTTCTCCAATTTTCGAGTAGCATGTAATGGCGTTTATTTTGGATCTTACATTTTCCTCTCTTCTTCCCGTGGCTTTGCTACTTCTAGCCCTTTTCTTACGGTTCTATGCTTCTTCTAAACCCCAACAAAGGCTACCACCTTCTCCATCAAAGTTTCCAGTTGTTGGAAATCTTTTCAAACTCGGGCTATATCCTCACCGCAAACTTCAATCATTATCAAGAAAATATGGTTCCCTCATGCTGGTTCATTTTGGTAGCAAGCCCGTGGTTATTGCCTCTTCAGCTGATGCAGCTTGTGAAATCCTGAGAACCCATGATTTAGTCTTTGCTAACAGGCCTAAAACAAGCATGAGTGATAGGCTTCTATATGGCAGCAAGGTTATCGCAGCATCACCTTACGGTGAGTATTGGAGGCAAGTGAGAAGTATTTGTGTGCTTCAGCTTCTAAGTCATAAGAGGGTTCAATCATTTCGATTTGTAAGAGAGGAAGAGACTTCACTTATGGTTGAAAAAATTAGAAATTTTTCGGCTTCTTCGCCACCTTTATCAGCCATAAACTTGAGTGATCTTCTTATGACACTCACAAATGATGTGATTTGTAGGGTGGCCTTGGGGAGGAAGTACAGTGATAGGGAAGATGGAAGCAAAAGTATGCAAATCATGAAGGAATTTGTTGAGTTGTTAGGTACTATTGATATAGGAGATTTTGTTCCATGGCTTGGATGGTTGAGACATCTTAATGATTTGGATGATAAAGTGGACAAAGTTGTTAAGCAACTTGATGAATTTCTGGAGGGTGTCATTAAGGAGCACAAAGATAGGAAAAATGGAAAGGCTAACACTGATGATAGTATAGAGGGAAAAGGCTCAGATTTGGTGGATATCTTGCTTGAAATTCAGGGGGAAAAGTCGACAGGCTTTATACTCGAACTTGACAGTCTCAAAGCAATCATTTTGGTAAGAAATCTTGTTTATAGGTACTCCAACCATAAACTCATTAGGCTATCCTACCGTACTGGCTTAATGCCATCTCTCTTTTCTTGAAAATCTTTTTGTGTATAGCTGATCTAAACTTGGAATACCTTCATTTTATTATTCAATTTTAAAGATTTTTCTAATGGTTGTCCAGTGAGTATTGATTTAATACATTTAAATTACAAATAATTTATCATGTGAATTTACACAATCACAATTATTGCATATTTTTGCATTTAGACACTTTTTCAAATTAACTACACATTTTAAAAAGAACTAATACTTGAACCCCCTCTTAATGAGCACCAATTATTCAAACTAGTTTTTGGACAAAATACAGTTTGCCCCTATGCGGTATAGTTATTTTTCACATAACTCCCTATAGTTTTAAAAGTTATATATAACTCTTTTTATAATTTTGATTAAAGTGTCAAAGTGAAAGAAATTATCATTCATAACGGAACCTATGAAAATATCAAAATTAGCCTCATTTAAAAACTAAAATGGTTGAAATGATCAAGATATAGAAACATAATATGCAGGATACTTTAACCCCATATAATTTTATGTTTTATTATATAACCCCATTATACTTTAGTACTTTACCATATAACCCCCTTATGGATTTCAAAATATATACATAACCCTCATGTGGTTAATAAATAATTTTTAACTTTACATTGGAGTATTTTTGATATTTTAGTTGATTCCGTTATGGATTACAAATTCCGTCACTTTGACATTTTAGTCCAAATCATGAGGGGGGTTATGTATAGTTTTCGAAATTATAGGGGAGTTATATAAAAAAGTACTAAACCACAGCGAGTTAAAGTGTAATTTGTGTCTACTTTTTTAAATGAATAAAGGTTAGTTTGGATGGCGATGGTTTTCACAAATTTAATCTTGAAAATACGTTCTCCAATTATTTTCTATCTCACACATACATGTTAGAAGCCAGTACAATAACAATAATATGTAGTTGAACACACTTTTGAAAATAAGTGTAAATTTATTGCCAAGCAGATGGGTCTGCTAAAGAATTTTCAATGAATTACTTTCCTCTCTACTGGTTTGCATGTTGGACGGTTTTTCATAGTAATTCATTCCACGGATAAGTACATTTGGATAAAGGATCATAGGCATTAACGTACGTTGATGAACAAGTAGAGCTTTTCCTACAGAAATTTCAACCATGAAGGTTTTTAGCTTGTTCGAAGGTAGAACAAAATTATACTATTTGATGAACTGTGTATACAACTAAAATTCAGTATGCAGTATGTATTATGCACCACTTATTTGTATATTAGCAGGCTGAGGAATATTACATACTTCAGCATTAACACATCAATTGATACAATGCCAAACCAAACTGTTTTATCTGTATTTAATGATGTTCACCATTGATGAGCTAAACTTCTTACAAATGTTTTCCTCATATTAGTTTCTCAACTTTCAATGACATTTTCTTTTTCAATTAAACAACATCTGTTTTTCTTCTTCACTTTCTATGATTAGGACATGTTCGCTGCTGGGACTGATACAACACACACAGTTATGGATTGGGCAATGACCGAACTCTTGAGGCACCCAAAAATCTTGGAGAAATTGCAGACTGAGGTGAGACAAGTAGCTCAATGACAGGTGCCGAACCTGTGCAATAATAATAAATAAAACCTAACTACCACCTGAAGCAGTCAATAATCAATTCTAGTACTGGAGCAGGGACTCTAGGTGTGCAATGGGTTACTTGATTCAACCTATTCCCGAAGAGTTTGCTTAATCCGATATACTTGAATTAATTATTTAACTGAATTCACTAACTAGTAGACAGTGGTAAGCAGGGTCGTCTCCTCAGGGACTGGAGAGAAATTTATTCCTTTTCGAATCAAGACAAATGGGGGTTTTCACGATTAAATGCTAAAAATAAAGTAACTGCAGAAAATAATTAATTTGAAGAAATAATTGGAGAAACTCTAGCCAAGGGTACACTTCAGAAATGGTTCATGCACTGATCATCGAATCACAGATAATTCCAACATTTATTAATAGATTGGTTATAGTTGTCTCGCACGCGCTAAACAACCAACCCTTCCTTAATTTATCGATAGCTAAGGTACGACCGTTAGCTATTTCTCTAACCCAAAAAAAATCATAGGTACGACCGTAGGATTTAATTTTTAGATTGCATTAATAATTAGAAAGGCCCAATCCTAACTAACAAACACGCTACGAGGGTTTGTTTAAGCTAGATCGTATGCTCCCCTGACATAATCCCAATTACGCCAGTTGCTACTAAGGTAGAGATAACGAACAATTACGGATTCAATTACCTCTATTTAGCAAAATAGCCTACGTGAATAATCAATTATTGCGCACTAATCAATCATACATAAGGCTATAACAATTAAAATCAGGGAACATATAAATACCAATAAATGAAGAAAATAATTAAAAACGGTTTAGATCTCACAGTAAACGTTGAACCAATTCGTCAGTTGATCCCTCGGCTAGAAGGAAGGCTTAACCACGCCGCATAATTAAATCACCACACGAATTAATGGATTGCAAAGGCATTGCGGTTTTTTACCAGAAAACAAGGGATAAATGGTGTTTTTCCCGTTGGGAAATATTGTCAAACACCTGGCGTGTGTCAGAGGCCAGTGAGAAGAAAGAAAAACTAAAGCTATCCTGAAAGCTAAACTAGAGCCGTCTAAAAAAAAAAGATCTCCTTTTGCTTCTGTACGTCTTCCCTTAAAAAGCCAAAAGAAAGAAGCCTAAAAGCTATTTCCTGTGGTCCCCACACATGTGGACAAAGCCTCCAAATTACTTCTTGGTCCAAGTCTCTCTACGTTGCTTTCTTTGAAAGGCCAAAATGACTAAATGCCTTTCACTCAATGTTTTCAGAACCTGATCGGACCGGCCGGTTCGACCGGTTGGACCGCGAACCGGCCATGTCACCGGTCCGGTCTAATGCTAAAGCCGGAAGTTCATGGAGAACCGTTGAAACCCGGACGAACCGGACGAACCGTGCGAACCGTTAAGAACCGTGAACCGGCGGTTTTTTAAATTCTTCAACAAAATATCAAGAATGGTGTAGCTAAGTTTCGAACCTGGGTCTCCAAGTTTAAATGTGACAATCTTACCGCTAGACTGTACTTAAGTTTGTTGAGAATTCTACTTGACTAAAAAATATATTAAAACATCGAGTTCTTCTCTTATTTTTTTTTTTCAATTTTGTCTTCTTAACCATTTTTAACCCAAATATCCACAACAAGATTTTCTCAAGTCTTCACCATTATTATCTGGTTATTATCTTTAGCAGATTGTAAACAAGTTGAAAATTTCAACTTTTCTTGTTTTCCAACATTTTAGTAAGTTTAATTTTTTTCTTTTCAAGGTTTTTTTTCTATATTATTATCTTTAGTTGATTTTTTGCATTTTCTTCTTTTTCCCCTCAATTTTCATATGTTTCCCTCATTTTTGTTTTATTTTTATTCGATTAATTAAGGATGAAATTTTTGCAAAAGTAGTGTACATCCGTGTAGGAATTGGGTAGGAATTGCAAATAATAACATTGGGTTGGTCAAAAATATGGTAGTTGGCACATAATCGAAACTATTGATAATTGAATTTAAAATAATTAATGGTATAGGATCATTGAATTTAATATAACATGTTAATTAGTAATGTTTAGTAGCAATTAATTTTTTATGTGTTTAACTGTATATTTGTTTTTCAAAAATTTTTAGTTTTTTTTTAGTTTGAGCAATTAGATTTATATTTTTATAATAAAATTTTAACTTTTTCAGCTTAAGTTGATGAAATTGTGAAGGTGGTGTGGTTGCTTATCATGCCACTGATAAAAGTTTCCTATTCAATAGTTTGTCTTAACTTGAACTCTTTTATGGATTTTTTTAAGGGTTGTAAAAGAATTTCAATATTTAATTAATTTATTTTTTGTGTTTTTATTTGTGATAATTGGTGCACATTTGGATTGTATCTATTTATGTTTATAATGAATTTATGAAAACTTGTGGTGAATTATGATATTTTAATTATATTTATCATTCCATGTTTTGTGTATAACTTTTAGAAAATTTATTATTATCATAACTTAAATTAAGTTATGTTGGTAAAGTTCAAGTGTAGAATGAAACCTGCTTAGTACTTAACACTAAAAAAAAAAAAAAAAAAAAACAGTGAACCTTTGAACCGGCCGGTCGGACCGGTCGAACCGCGAACCGGTCACCTCTCCGGTTCACTGACCGGTCCGAGTTTAAAAACATTGCTTTCACTAGCTTGTGGTCCCACCAATTCAAGAGTCCAAGGTCCTTAGAAGTCTCCATTTCCCATAAAAGTCCCTCCTTTTTGGTAATTTTCTGCTTTGTTCCTGAAATTAAGTCCCAATACCAAATATAAGTAAATATTAATAATTAAAACAATATTTGGCAAGAATAAAAGGGGAAATTAACAACAAAATTACTAGCAATTAACACCCTATCAATTCCCCCCACACCTAAATCATGCTTGCCCTCAAGCATGATTAACTCAGAAATGCAATAAAGATACTAAGCAAACCACAGCAGTTCATACCAAGAATGGCATTCCAAATTCCCCAATAACCTCATCGAAATCAGAGTATACCAAATCAACAATTCTCACCGTTTAAAGTGCACTCAATCACTCCAAAATGTATATGAGATGTATATAAGATAACTCTCAGATCAACACAATAGAATGACACTACCATAAGCTTGCTCATATATCATATCTCCACCACTTACTTATGAATTTAAATGCAGCAATCAAGGGACTTTAAAAGGTTGTAATGGGGTTAGGGTGAGAAGGTAGGATAAAAAGGAGTCAAAAGGGTGTAAAAGTATAAAATAAGTGCCCAGAAATTCATTACATAGATTCTTGCACATTTGAAACTTAAAGGCATCTCAACCATCACACAAGTGAAGTGAATTAGCACTTGCCACAACCTTCGCCTTTTCTCATCTTTTCATTCATCTACTCCCCTTCTTTTTTCTTTTTTTCTTTTTTTTTTCTTTTGTTTTTTTGTTTTTTTTTTGTTTTTTATTTTTTTTCTATAACTCCCAACCAGCACCATAAAAATCAACTTTACTTGCTGATTTCCTGCACTTTGTCTTCTTTTCACATTTCCCCTTTTTTTCATAGATAGGTGCAATGCCTCTCAAATAATACTCCAAAATGCTGTATAATGAAATCAAAGCACTTCTTCACACGAGGTTCAAAAAGAAAGTCTAAAAAGAGGTTTTACGGCTAAAACTAGGGTCTCAAGCGAAGAATAAGGGTTAAGGCTCAACTTGGCTCCCTAGTGATAAATAATCCAAGGCTTGGTTTTAAGAAAGTCCAAAAATGGCTCATTCCTAGGTGCCCTATCATTTCAATGCATTAAACTCATTTAAATGTGGTCTTGACATGCATAACCGAGCAAGTTCTAGAATGACAAACCATGTGCACTAATCACTCAACAAACGAAAAATTAGGCCCAAAAATCGCATAAGTGATCAAATTCATGCCAAATTCAGCATATTCATCAATCAATCCATCATCGAGGTAAATAGAGCACCCAATGGTATGAACTTACTACTCGTACTCATATCTCAATTGCAGTCATCACAGTTTAAAGAAAGGAACTACTATGGCAAGGAAAATGCACATAAAACAGCTCAAAGCACAACTAATGCATAATTAACCCTCCCCCACACCTAAACCTTTCATTGTCCTCAATGGAAGCGGATAAAGATGAAAATAAAACGAGAAAGGCAACAACACTTCCCTTAATACGGCGGAGGGCAGAGGTGGACTAAGGTTGTGGAGGGCACGGTGGGCGGAAACCCACGTGGTGGAGGTATTCTGCTAAATTCTGGGCCATGCCGGCTATTTGACACTCCATCCGCTCCATGCGAGTGTCCATGTGCTGCATCTGGAATCGAAGAGCTGCAAGCTGGCTATCGACGGAGGAAGATGGTGGAGGTGCCGAAGAGGATGGTCCGGGGGCATCCGTAGAAGGACCACCAGCCTCCGGGTCAGCGGTTTTGGAAGCTCTGCGCTTTGGAGGAACGGAGATTGGCCCCGGGGGAGCAAACTGAAAAACGCCCGCCACCTGTCTCACAAGACCCATTTTTTCCAAACAAACCAAATCGAGGGGTTCCATAGTACAAGCACGATGCAAGTTATGATTATTTAAGTCCAAAACCCCAAGATTTACAGCCAACTGAGTGATAAATGAGCCTAAGATTAATGGCTTATTTTTCTTACTTAGCACAGTTCGGAGGTGGAGGGCAAACCAGCTACCCAAATTGACCCTAGTCCGAGTGACCATGCACCAAACGAAAAAGAACTCGGGCTTGGTCATAGTACCTGAGCTATCCTTCCTACCTGAGAAACTATAGGCCATGAATCTATGTAAATAACGGTAGGCGGCGCTCTTAAGATAAGAAGCCTTAGACTGACTGGGGTCATAGCAGTATCGGTCAACCGACAACTCTCTCCAATAATCAATGTAATGAGAGAAAAATGGCTCCGAGTACTCGCACACACTGTGCATATACTCCTCACTCTGGGAGTAGGGAATATCAATAAACCTAAGAGCCAAATTAAACTCAGTGATAGATTGGTTAAACTCCCTACCCATCAATCGAAACCTCACTACCCCAGGAGTGGTAACGGAGAATTCATCAGGAATATTAAACTCAAAAGTAGCATAAAATTCCCACGTCAGTTCAGTGAAGGCAGGTAAAATGATAGAAGCATAGCGGGTCCAGCCTACGTTAGTCAAGTGCTGCGTGACCTCATCCCTCAGGTTTAGCATATCAAGTGTAGGGCCATGGATGTATTTACAAGGAATAATCTTCCTTGTGCAAGCCGAGGCATACCGCTCCTTGTCGGTAGCCCGGGTGAAGGTCAAATTGCCGCCAAAGTGGGCGGGAGAGGAGATATGAACCTCCCTATTCCGTCCAAGGCGGGTACGGGGCCCTCCTGGCTCAGTCGAGGGGGCAGGTCCCCCTAAGGGGACCGTAGGCTGAGGGGTGGAAGTGGAAGGCTTGTTCTTGCCTTTGGGTCTGGGTTTGGTCATTGGATATCAGTGGACAAGACAAAGGCAAAGAAACGGCGTTCAAAATATGTCAACAAACAACCACCCAAGCAAATGATCCCCAGTCACAGCATCCAATCACAGGCAAGTGCAAAAACGGACAATAAACTCACTCCAGAAACTAATTAAACCTGTAAACATCAAAATTTTCCCAAACACTACCAATTCAACTCAAAAACCAATTAGTTAGGCAACACAACAAAATTCCCCCAGAAATTAATTAAATTAGCAACCCAAATAAGAACTTCCCCCAAATATCACTGGTTGAAGACAAAATTTAACAATTAGTCAGCAATCAACCACAGATATATACACCACAGCACCTAAACAAGCACAAAATTTCTGTCCTCAGCTAGCAAATCAACAATCTGGCCTCAGCTACGAAATTAAAATTTGGCATCAGCTAATAAAAGCTAGTAATCTGGCCTCAGCTACATAGTGACAGAAAATTAAAGAAAGAAATCACCAGGGGGAATAACCGGTAGTTGCTATGGGTGGAAAAGAAAAAGAACGCAGGTGGCGCTAGAGAAGGAGGAAGGCGGCGCGCGATTGCCCCTCGTTGCGCGTGGCTGGTTCGCGGGAGCTAGCTGGCTGCTGCTCCTCTGGTCGCGCGCTGAGTGGGTGAGTTGGCGCGCTGACTGGGTCACGCACGTGGATCGCGCGCGCAGACTGCGCAGAAGTGGAGGTCGTCTAGCCTGTTGCGCGGAGGAGGCGCGCGACGTCCGCGGGCTGCTGTGGCTGTGGTGTTGGGCTGCGCTGGAGTGCAGAAGCTGGAGATCGCGCAAAATGCAGGCTGGGGTGTGCGGGCTTGACCTAGTGCTGCTGCTAGGATGAACAGGCGCGCAGGGGCTCCTGCCCAGATGGTCGCGCGCTGGCCGCGGAGGAGGCGCGCGACTGTCGTGCGGCGCGGGAGGAGGAACGCCTGGTGGTTATTGGAGCTCTGCTGGTGGCGAGGCGCGGCTGGGCAGCAGGCGCGATGGGCGGCCGTGTGGCTTGCGGCGATCCGGCGGCTTGCAGGGTGGCGGCGGCGGACAAGGAGAAAAGAAGGAAGAAGAAGAAGAAGAAAGAAAAGAAAGAAGAAAGAGGAAAGAAGAAGAGAGTAGGGTTTCGTGCCCTTTGAAAAATTGTTTAGCCTTTTTTTTTTACATTTGGTAAGGGCAATTTCGTCTTTTCACCCTTTTTTTTTTTTTTTTTTTTAAAACAAGCAACTCCTGTCTCAGGCGTGGGCACGCTTAACTGCTATAGAGTCCGCAGAACCTGAACGAAAATTTCTTTCCCTCAGGCGTGACCACCTGGCGTGGGCACGTCTAACTGCTATAGAGTCCGCAGATCCTGAACGAAAATTTCCTTCCCTCAGGCGTGACCACCTGGCGTGGGCACGTCTAACTGCCAATTCCCTGTCACCAAACATCAAACTATTAATTGACACTAACACTTAACTAAAACTTCAAAAATGCATGAAAACTGAAACAAATAGTCTTGGGTTGCCTCCCAAGTAGCGCCTTTCTTTAATGTCTTTGGCTAGACATGGCCAAAACCCTCAAGCATGATAAAGTGGATCTTGGAGGTGTTCAACTTCTACTTCTTCAACAGAGAACCCCTCATAACAAGGTTTGAGACGGTGGCCATTCACCACGAACTTTTTCTCCGTTTTTAAACTTTGAATCTCTACTGCACCATAATGAAGCACATTAGAAACGACAAATGGACCAATCCAACGAGAACGCAACTTACCGGGAAAAAGTTTAAGCCTCGAGTGATACAAGAGGACTTTTGTCCCCACTACAAAAGATTTTCTGGAAACCTGTTGATCATGAAAGATTTTACTCTTTTCCTTATAGATCGTGGCATTCTCATACGCTTCATTTCTTATCTCCTCTAACTCTTGTAGCTGCAATTTCCTTTGGACCCCTGTTTCGTCTAATCCCATGTTACACTGTTTCACTATTCAAAACGCCTTGTGTTCGAACTCCACGGGGAGATGGCAAGCCTTACCGAAGACAAGTCTATACGGAGACATTCCAATCGGCGTCTTATACGCGGTTCTGTACGCCCATAGTGCGTCTTCTAGCTTTAAACTCCAATCCTTCCTATCCGGACGCACCATCTTTTCCAAGATTGACTTGATTTCCCTATTTGACACTTCGGCCTGACCGTTTGCCTGCGGGTGATACGGTGTGGATACCTTATGGAGTACACCGTATTTTCGAAACAAGGCAGTGATAGTCTTGTTGCAGAAATGTGTCCCTCTATCACTAACCACAGCTCTTGGCATTCCAAAACGGACAAAGATATTAGATTTTAAGAACTCTGCAACCACTCTAGAATCATTAGTACGGGTGGCTTTGGCTTCCACCCATTTAGAGACATAATCTACAGCAAGTAAAATGTATAGGAAACCAAAAGACGAGGGAAAAGGACCCATAAAATCTATCCCCCAAACATCAAAAATTTCAACAAACAACATGGGGGTTTGAAGCATTTGGTCCCTACGAAAAATATTCCCCACCCTTTGACACCTATCACAGGATTTGCAAAATAAATACGAATCTTTAAAAAGGGAAGGCCAGTAAAAGCCACTCTCTAACACTTTGCGAGCTGTTCGCTTGGGCCCAAAATGCCCCCCACATGCAAATGAATGACAGAAATTCAAAATAGAGTGAAATTCACCTGCATTTACACATCTTCTTATAACTTGATCTGAACATTGTCTCCACAAGTACGGGTCGTCCCAGATGTAATATTTAGCATCACTCTTCAACCTGTCTCTCTTAGCCTTTGGCCACCCTGCAGGCAATTGATTGGTCACTAAGAAGTTTACTATATCAGCATACCAGGGTGTAGACGAGTTAATGGCAAGTAGTTGCTCCTCTGGAAATGCCTCCCTCAATGGTGGCTCCTCCTTATGAGCAAGTAAGCGGCTCAAGTGATCAGCGACTAAGTTTTCTGCCCCACTTTTATCCTTAATCTCCAAGTTGAACTCTTGAAGAAGCTGGATCCATCTGATAAGCCTTGGTTTAGCGTCCTTCTTCGTCATCAAGTACCTTAAGGCTGCATGATCAGAAAAAACTATTACTTTTGCACCTAACAAATAAGGTCTAAATTTTTCTAATGCAAAAACCACAGCAAGTAATTCTTTCTCTGTTGTAGAGTAGTTGAGCTGAGCTCCATTCAACGCTTTTGATGCATAGTAGATTGCATGTGCAGCCCTGCCAATCCGTTGCCCCAGCACCGCTCCCACTGCATAGTCACTCGCGTCACACATTATCTCAAACGGGATGCTCCAGTCTAGAGGTTGGATAACAGGTGGTGATGTCAATGACTCCCTCAATCTGTCAAATGCCACCTTGCACTCCTCGGTGAAGTCATATACTACATCTTTTTGCAACAGTTTGAACAGGGGCGCTCCAATTTTGGAGAAATCTTTGATGAATCTCCTGTAGAACCCTGCATGACCCAAAAAGGAGCGCACCTCCCGCACACTTGCGGGGTAAGGTAAAGCAGAAATAATATCGACTTTTGCCTTGTCTACCTCTATACCTCTGGCCGACACTACATGCCCTAAAACAATGCCATGATCCATCATGAAATGACATTTTTCCAAATTCAGAACCAAATTTGTCTCAATGCATCTTTTCAAAATTAAAGCTAAATTATCAAGGCTTTCATCAAAACTATCTCCATACACACTAAAATCATCCATAAACACCTCAATAATCTTTTCTACGTACTCGGAGAATATACTTACCATACACCTCTGAAAAGTTGCTGGGGCGTTGCAGAGGCCGAAAGGCATCCTCCGGTAGACAAATGTACCAAAGGGGCAGGTGAAGGTAGTTTTCTCCTGATCCTCGGTGAAGGTAGTTTTCTCCTGATCCTCTGGTGCTATTGCGATCTGAAAATAACTAGAGAAACCGTCAAGAAAACAATAATAGACACGGCCAGCTAACCTTTCTATCATCTAATCAATAAAAGACAGAGGGAAGTGGTCCTTCTTTGTCACAGCATTCAGACGCCGGTAATCAATGCACTGGCGCCATCCTGTGGGTTTCCTCACCGGGACCATCTCACCCTCTTGGTTCTCCTCAACAGTTACTCCCGCCTTTTTCGAGATTACTTGCACGGGGCTCACCCAAGGACTATATGAGATGGCGAAGATGATCCCCACCTCTAGGAGTTTAAGTATCTCCTTCTTCACCACTTCCATCATTAGTGGGTTCAATCTCCGTTGCGCTTGTCTAACTGGCTTTGCATCATCCTCAAGCCGGATCCGATGCATGCATAAGGAGGGGCTAATTCCTTTGATATCTGCTACACTCCACCCAATCGCCTCCTTATGATCTCGAAGAAGACGAATCAGGTTGTCTTCTTGCCTTGGTGATAGATGTGCAGATATGATGACTGGCAGTGTCTCCTTGTCCCCGAGAAAAGCATACTTCAGATGCTTTGGGAGAGGTTTGAGCTCCAATTCAGGTGCCTGCACAATAGACGGCAACAACCTTGCCTGAGTTTCTGGTACAAAGACAGAAGTAAGCTCATACCTTGGAGAAATTGGTGGGAGCGAATGCAGTTCTCCAACAGCCCGGTATAACTCATCACTCAATTCTACATCAGGAGTTGCTCCCAACTCAAGATGTTTGGCTAATGCCACTGCCAGTGCATCAACCCCATCCAATTCAAATATTTTCTGCACAAGGGGCTCAACAACACTTAAAGCATAAACAGAGTTAGTCTCATCTGGGTACTTCATCGCATCAAAAATATTAAAATTTACAATTTTTCCATCAAACTCCATCGACAAAGTACCCTCATTTACATCTATTTTCGTCCTAACAGTGCTTAAAAATGGCCTACCTAACAAAATAGGAGACGGATTTAGTGCCCTTTCATCCCCCATGTCTAGGACATAGAAATCTACAGGAAAAACTAACTCATTGACCTGCACCAAAACATCTTCAACTAACCCTTTTGGGTAAGCATTGGTACGGTCTGCAAGTTGGATTATAATGCCTGTGCCTTTTAATGGACCAAGATTAAGGGACGTATAAATTGTTTTAGGCATTACATTGATTGACGCCCCTAAATCCAACATTGCCTTCCTAATCGAGGCACCTCCTATCTTGCAGGGAATGGTGAACATACCTGGGTCTCCACATTTTGGCGGGAGTTTCCTTTGGAGCATGGCTGACACGTTTTCTCCCACCGCCACTCGTTCATCTCCCCTTAGCTTCCTCTTGTGGGTGCACAAGTCCTTCAAAAATTTGGCATATTTCGGTATCTGCTTGATTGCATCCAGTAAGGGGATGTTAATCTCTACTTTCCTGAACACATCCAAAAGTTCTTTTTCCTTCTCTACTTTCCTTGTCTTCGCTAACCTGGAAGGAAAAGGAGGTAAGTTAGATGTAGTAGTGGGTGGAGAAGTGAAGGTTACCTTAGGATCTTCTCGGATACATCCTTCCTCTTCAATTTCCTTTTCTATCTCCTCCTCACTTTTGCTTTTTGAATTTTTCACTTTAGGCTCTTCCAGTTCCTTGCCACTCCTCAGTGTCATAGCACTTACATTCCTAGGATTCACCTCGGGTTGAGATGGCAATTTTCCATGAGCGTGGGACTCCAGGCGATTTATCGCAGTGGCCAATTGGCTTATTCGAGCATCTATATCCTTCATGCCTGCTCTGGTGTCCTGCTGGAACTGCGTGGTGCTCAGGGTTAAGGCTCTAGTTTCTTGCTGGAGTTGAGCCATATTCGTGGTCAATGACCTAGTCTCCTGCTGGAGCTGTCTAGTCTCTTGCTGGATCTGGGCGGTAGTCGTAGCCAGACTCTTGACAATATCCTCCAGAGAGCTACTTGAATTTGCGGACGAAGGTTGAGGCTTTTGCTGCCATGGTTGCTGAAACCCTGGTGGGCGATTTGAGAGTGAATTTTGCGGTCGGTTCCCATAACTGAAATTGGGATGGTCTCTTCAACCGGGGTTGTATGTGTTGGAATACGGGTCATACTGTCTGCGGGGCGCGAGCACGCCTCCGGCCATGTTTACATGTTCCGTACCGTCCTCTTGCAAAATGGGGCACGTGTCCGTGCAGTGATCCATGCTAGTGCAGATGCCACACACCTTCGCTCGCGGTGTGTCCCTCATGGCTAATTGCCTGACAGCAGACGTCAACTCTGACAGTTGCTGCTGTATGGATGACGTCTCTACCTCGTTAACCCTTCGAGGGGGGTTACTCTCACGGTAGCCAAACTGCTGAGAGTTCTCTGCCATGGCTTCAATGAGCTCCCATGCCTCTCTCGGTGTTTTATTTGCCAGGGCTCCTCCACTCACAGCGTCAATAATACTCCTGTCAGTTGACTGGAGCCCTTCATAGAAATACTGGATCAACAATTGTTCACTAATTTGATGCTGTGGACATCTAGTGCACAACTTGTTGAACCTTTCCCAATAGTCGTACAAGGACTCCCCGGAGTACTGCTTGATGCTGCAAATCTCCTTCCTCAAACTCGCAACCCGGGATCCAGGGAAAAATTTTTCGAGGAATTTCTTTTTCAATTGTGCCCACGTGGTGATACTACCTGCAGGTAGGTAGTATAGCCAATCCTTCGCTGCATCCTTGAGAGAGAAGGGGAAGGCTCTCAGTCTTATTTGCTCCTCAGTGACCCCAGGAGGTTTCATGCTAGAGCAAACTACTTCGAATTCCTTGACATGTTTGTGGGGTTCTTCACCAGAAAGACCATGGAACGAAGGCAGGAGCTGAATCAACCCCAATTTCAGCTCGAAAGAAGTATTTTCAGCCAGAGTTGGGAACGTGATGCACAAGGGCTGATGAGTCAGGTCTGTGGTAGCCAGCTCCCTTAATGTCTGGGTGTTGGCCATGCTAAATTCGTCTTCTACTGACTCGTTTGCACAAGATAAGTGCCCTTCTTTTCGTCTCTTGGGTTCTTGTCTTCGCCTACGCGCTGCCTTCTCAACCTCAGGATCGTATATCAATTCACCTGTGCGAGAAGAACGGGGCATAAACTAGCAAAAATACCAAGAAAAATAAAAAAACAAAATAAATAAAAAAAAACTGAATTCAAAAAGAAACAAATAATTCAGATACCAGTCCCCGGCAACGGCGCCAAAAATTGACAGACTGTGCCCGAACCTGTGCAATAATAATAAATAAAACCTAACTACCACCTGAAGCAGTCAATAATCAATTCTAGTACTGGAGCAGGGACTCTAGGTGTGCAATGGGTTACTTGATTCAACCTATTCCCGAAGAGTTTGCTTAATCCGATATACTTGAATTAATTATTTAACTGAATTCACTAACTAGTAGACAGTGGTAAGCAGGGTCGTCTCCTCAGGGACTGGAGAGAAATTTATTCCTTTTCGAATCAAGACAAATGGGGGTTTTCACGATTAAATGCTAAAAATAAAGTAACTGCAGAAAATAATTAATTTGAAGAAATAATTGGAGAAACTCTAGCCAAGGGTACACTTCAGAAATGGTTCATGCACTGATCATCGAATCACAGATAATTCCAATATTTATTAATAGATTGGTTATAGTTGTCTCGCACGCGCTAAACAACCAACCCTTCCTTAATTTATCGATAGCTAAGGTACGACCGTTAGCTATTTCTCTAACCCAAAAACAATCCTAGGTACGACCGTAGGATTTAATTTCTAGATTGCATTAATAATTAGAAAGGCCCAATCCTAACTAACAAACACGCTACGAGGGTTTGTTTAAGCTAGATCGTATGCTCCCCTGACATAATCCCAATTACGCCAGTTGCTACTAAGGTAGAGATAACGAACAATTACGGATTCAATTACCTCTATTTAGCAAAATAGCCTACGTGAATAATCAATTATTGCGCACTAATCAATCATACATAAGGCTATAACAATTAAAATCAGGGAACATATAAATACCAATAAATGAAGAAAATAATTAAAAACGGTTTAGATCTCACAGTAAACGTTGAACCAATTCGTCAGTTGATCCCTCGGCTAGAAGGAAGGCTTAACCACGCCGCATAATTAAATCACCACACGAATTAATGGATTGCAAAGGCATTGCGGTTTTTTACCAGAAAACAAGGGATAAATGGTGTTTTTCCCGTTGGGAAATATTGTCAAACACCTGGCGTGTGTCAGAGGCCAGTGAGAAGAAAGAAAAACTAAAGCTATCCTGAAAGCTAAACTAGAGCCGTCTAAAAAAAAAAGATCTCCTTTTGCTTCTGTACGTCTTCCCTTAAAAAGCCAAAAGAAAGAAGCCTAAAAGCTATTTCCTGTGGTCCCCACACATGTGGACAAAGCCTCCAAATTACTTCTTGGTCCAAGTCTCTCTACGTTGCTTTCTTTGAAAGGCCAAAATGACTAAATGCCTTTCACTAGCTTGTGGTCCCCACCAATTCAAGAGTCCAAGGTCCTTAGAAGTCTCCATTTCCCATAAAAGTCCTTCCTTTTTGGTAATTTTCTGTTTTGTTCCTGAAATTAAGTTCCAATACCAAATATAAGTAAATATTAATAATTAAAACAATATTTGGCAAGAATAAAAGGGGAAATTAACAACAAAATTACTAGCAATTAACACCCTATCACTCAAGGAAAACCAGAAATCACTGAGGATGATCTAGACAAAATGGACTACTTAAAAGCAGTGATCAAGGAGACTTTACGACTTCATACGCCAATCCCACTACTCGTTCCTCAAGAATCAACACAACACGTTAAACTTATGGGGTATGATATACCGGCAGGGACACGAGTAATGGTGAACGCTTGGGCGATTGCACGAGATCCATCGCTTTGGAATCAGCCTGAAGAATTTCAGCCAGAGAGGTTCTTGAACAGTACAATCGATTTTCGAGGTTTTAACTTTGAGTTAATTCCATTTGGAGCTGGAAGAAGGGGTTGCCCGGGTACTACCTTTGCTGTGGCCGTTAACGAGTTAGCAAAATTGGTACACAAGTTTGATTTTGCATTGCCTGATGGAGTTGAACCAAAGGATTTGGACAAGTCTGAATCCACTGGTCTCACTATCCATAGAAAAAATCCTCTGTTTGCAGTTGCTATTCCACATTCTGGTTAGACACCCTCTTTACCTATCCTTTCCAGTATAAATATGGACCTTATACTGATTTATTCAGTAAAGATCCAGCCAGTGGATATCTAATATTGATGTTTGGTATATTAATTTATCCTTAGGTACCACAATAAATTTCTGTTATTTGCTCTTTGCTCCCATCTCCCCCCTGTAACTAGTTTTATTGAGGAGGCATGAAGCATTGATTGTATACACCAATTAGCATTATCCTCAGTTGTGGTAGCACAATTAACAAAGCAATGCTTATCAGAATGTTATCTGCTGATGATAATGGTAATAGTCGAATGATATTCTACCTTTAATTGCAGAAAAAAATAGATTTGATCTGCATCGATATGCAAAGCATGCAATTGAAATTTTGAAATAGTCAATCAACTTGGAGTTTTGAGCTTTGACCTTTGAAGCTTAAACCTCCCCCACGATCACATGGAAGGAAGGACAAAATATTAAATTACCTGGTGAGAAATGGCATTAAGCCAAATTCATTTTAGCTTCTTTATATCTTTTTGAATTATAACTTAATATTAATAGTTTGAGTTGTATATTCTTTCGGATGATAGTTCATGTCACGCCCCGAGCCCGCACGTGCCCGTCACATGACATCCGCCGTATTCTCAAATCCCGCTTAAGAATACAAGGCATCATTTAACTAGTCTAAACTTCAAAAGTACGAAATAATATAACTAAAATAAAGTGTGGTACAAATCTCATAAAAAAGTAGTCTACGAATATCCAATATGTTCGTACATTTATTTTCTAATGGAAATAGCGGAATCGAAAATAAATAAGACTAACAACTAGAAGTAGCTAGCCTGTCAACTTCTATTCACTTAAAGCTAATGAAAGTCGTCCTCAGGGTCTTCTACGTAAACCAACTCATACTCTTCAGAATCTGCAAGGATGGTAAAAAGTGGGTTGAGCGACAAATCGCCCAGTAGGTAATAACTACCCCTCTGTTGGACCATGTACTCGTAATTTTATAGATACATACATAAAGATACATAGCAAATCATTTGCGTATCAATCACATCCATAATTTTGAAAGTAACGTCGTTTATAAAGCAATCAGTAGTAACAAGTGGCAAGCAATTTAAAAGCACCCTATTGATAAATGAATATGGAAAATCATAAGTCATAAATCATTTCATCTCAATTCACAAGTCTCTTCATATCCACTCATAAATCAATTCACAAATCGGTTCATAGGTCTCATTTTAGATCAGTTCATAAATTCTTCCATATCAACTCATAAATCATTTCATATTAGCTCATAAATCATTTCATATTAGCTCATAACAAGTACATGTGATGATCGGCTACTGAATACTCAGCCTAGAGATTAAACCCCTTCTAGGTGGGCAACCAATAGGTTTCATGACTACCGATTGGCCTCTTTTCATACATGGATCAATCGGCCGGACTTTATACCAGGTTACCATGGTTTTGTCAATCGGCCGGACTCTATACCAGGCTACCATGACCTTGTCAATCGATCGGATTTTATACCAGGCTACCATGACGATTAAGCAAGACTATAGCCCCTACCGTCTATTCCATGACTGTTTTGAGCTTTACTTATCAAAAATTCATTCCACACGTCATATACATAAATCTTTGATTTCATAAAAGATTCAACTCGTTTGGTATATAATAACATATCAAAACATTTCAAATAAGTCACATGGTCCATTTTTGTATAGTAAAAATATAACCTTCATCAATACCCAAGTAAAACATTTAATCAAATATGTTTCGAGTCAACACAACAAAACAAGATTGAAAACAAAACTTTCATTTTTGCACCTTTGAAATCTCAAAAGGGTAAGTACCACCTACCTCCGTCTGGCTGCTCGAGTGGAACTACCATAGGTCTCTTAAACTGGTATCGTACCCATCAAATGCATAGGCTTCCTAATTAGTTGTTATTTCCTATAAATACATAACATACAAACTCTAAGTAAGTCGAAGATTCGTGTCTAGACCATTGTATGAACCCTAACAGCATTTTCCCTAAATTGGACAATTTCCATTTTTGGAAAGTTTCTATTTTTAGAAAATTTCTTAATTTGGAAAGTTCACCTTTTTGTAAAGTTTTATAATTTAAAAGAAAATAATTATTCCTAATCATGTTTATTATCTTGACTATTATCTTATTATACACATTTATAATTTATAATTATTCATTATTATTGTTATCATTATGATTAGTGTTATCGTCAACATTATTATTTACTACTAGGATTATTATCATTAGTGTTATTATTAGTATTATTATCAGCATTATTATTATTAATATTTTAAGCATTTCGTTTAACCATTTAAAACTTATCTCACCTTGTCCAATTTGGCTTAATACGACTAAATTACAATGTTTTTAGATTTTCATTTAAGTATCCTATACGTAATTAACTAAGTATAATTTTACATGACTAACCTTTCAATTCTAACAATTATTTTAAATTGGGTCCTGAATTTTTAATACCCATGATAAACTATAATTTATAATTTATTACACATTTACTACATTTTATATTATATTTTGGCCCCTGTATAATTTACCAAATTTTCTCCGTCCTCGGGTTGAACCCATGGTTGGCCAAAAGGCCAACCAGTTGTCTGACCATGGCGACCCTTTGCTTCCATTGGTTGGCCAAAAGGCCAACCATGACTTTTGTTCATTGTTGCCAGCAAGTGCTGGCGACATCCTCTTCAATTTTTTTTTTTTTTTGCTTCGGTGTTGGGTTGGCCGAAATGCCAACTTTTGCAAATTCTTTCTCTGCCGCCAGAGATGGCAGCCCCCCACTCTTCCCTTTTTGTGTGTGCGGTGTTGCTGCAACGCCTAGCCAAAACAAAGCAACGGCAGCAGCCGCTGCTCTTCTCTTCCCTTTTTTTTGTTTTTGTTTTTGTTTTTGTTTTTCTTGCACCAGATTTGGGCAACCTATTTACTCACAGATTCAAATCTAACACCCTATTCATTCGGATGCACCTATGAATTTTCCTAAAAAAATATATATAGCAACAATCCATATTCGTAAAATTTCTAGGGCAATTAATTCAACTACTAAAACTTAAAAGAGGAATTTTGCGTGAACTCGGGACTTACAGGTTTAGGTGCCTAGTCGTCTAATCGATTGACGGTGTCGCCTGCTTCTCCTTCTCTATTCTCTGACGGCTTTTGCTCTAGGGAGGCAGACGAAAGAAAGGCAAGGAGGGTGTTATTTTTCTTGCTAGGGTTTCAATAAAATCCTAAACCTAGCACTACCCACTAGTAGGTGGTTTGGATAAGAGTTTCAGTTTATTAGGAACGGTTATCCCATCCTATAGTTATTTTATTTTATCTAGTAATTTTATCTTTTTAATTACTTGGGAAAATAAAATAACAAAAATCGGTGCCAAAAATTGTGGGTTTTACATTCTACCCCGCTTACAAAAAGTTTCGTTCTTGAAACTTACGTACCTTGATCAAAAAGATATGGGTATCTATTCCGCATGTCCTCTTCTAACTCCCACGTTTCCTCTCGTGGTGTATGATTCGTCCATTGCACCTTGACGTAGGGTGTGGTCCTTCCGATCCATGATTCTTAAAGGAACTTCCTCCACTGATAAGTTCTCCCTCACCTCGACGGGCTAGTCCTCCAAAATATGGCTCGGGTTTGATACATACCTCCTCAGTTGGGAGACATGAAAAACATTATGTATCCTTGACAAAACAGGTGGGAGAGCCAGTCGATACACTAGAGGTCTAATTCTATCCAGTATTTCGTAAGGTCCTACATACCTCGGACTTAACTTACCACTTCGTCCAAATCCCAACACTCCCTTGGTAAGGGATACTTTCAAATATACCTTTTCTCCCTGTTGGAACTGCAAAGGTCTCCTTTTTGAATCCGCCCAACTCTTGTTTTGGTCCTGAGCTACTTTTAATCTTTTCCGAATAATCTTAATTTTCTCCAAAGTTCGTTCCACCAAATCAGGGCCAGTGATCAGTTTCTCACCTATTTCATCCCAATATAAGGGGGATCTACACTTTCGTCCATACAACGCTTCAAACGGTGCCATACCTATACTGCTATGATAGCTATTATTGTACGAGAACTCCATTAGTTTCACCAACCTATCCCAACTATCTGCGAAGTCTAGTGCACAGGCTCGGAGCATGTCTTCCAGAGTTTGTATGGTCTTTTCCGACTGTCCATCATCTGAGGGTGGAAGACGGTATTTAGTCTTAGATATCAGTCTCCATAATCTCTTGATAGGTCGACTAAAATCTAAACGTGAATTTAGGGTCCTAATTCGACACTACTTTCATAATTCATTTTTAGACAAGATATCACATTCTCTCCCCCTTTTAAATAAGTTAACAAAATATAAACATCTCGAAACCTACAAGATATAAACATCAAAATAAGTTAACAAAATTCCCAATGTTCTTGCAATACATCTTGGAGATTATTCCTATAATGTCTAAATTGGATTTCTTTATTTAATTCCATCAAGCTTCTGCTACGCACTCTTATTTTTCCTTATACCTCCCATCTTCATAGTTATATAGCGCAGACGAACATAATATCTCTCACAAATCCAACATTTTAAATATCGACTTATACCGCTCTATAGAGATCAACCTATAGAAAGGATGCCATAAACACTAACAGTACCATTTCTTCTTTTGTCACACATTCTATCACAACTTACTTATCCACTATCGCAAAAGTAGTCCTTATCTCGATATATGGGTTCTTGCCCACTGTATTTGTAATTGGTGATGGAAATCCTTTACTTCCCTCAAATCTCATATCTGCCTCATTTCAAATTCCAAAAAGATCAATAATACCTCAAATAGCATCACTCCTATTTCCAGATCCTATAACTTGAGTTATTTACCACTAAATGCCATGGGAATCTTATTTCCTTTGGTCATTTTCTTTTTCCTAACTCAATTCAATTTCTGAAAACATTAATATCTCAAATATCATTTCACAAACTTCTTGGTCATACAAAAATATAGAAAATTTTGTACAAAAATTATCACCAAATTCTCATATAGGAGATTAATAATTTTATCATAACCTTGGTAAAGTATTATCTATGCATAGAATTTCAAACTCACACAAGTTTAGAAGCCTACCAGTGTTTGAAACATAAGTCAACTAATTGTACTTCTAATACTATTAGAACTTAGAGTACAAAGAGAATTTATCAAGAATTATTGTTAGATTTTTCTATACGATAAATTTTTTTTTTGTAGAATACATATATCTAAAGCTCTTTTGAGATTGGGTGAGTATAAAAAAAAACATTTTGCACAAGATTGTAGGATATAATTATTCAATGTATTTATTTTTTTCTTATAGATATATATATACATATATATTTATAAACTAAACTTACCAAGCAACTGTAAGGTAAAGGTACATATTTAAAAATTCTGATTAAAAACTATTTGTGCAAATAAAATTTTGGTTTCACCGTTTATTCATTTTTAGGTAAAAATTATGTAAAGTTATATACTGTAAGAAATTTATAAAATATGTCTTGCCTGATCATGATGTAATAATACCAGAACTAATAATATCAACTAATTTAATAAATGTCTTGAGCATTAGATCTAATTATCGTAAACCTCAAAATAAGTCAACAAAATTCCAAGATCCAACGTATATTGCTTGCATTCGATGACATCATATTGTTGATCATTTATACTCTCGTTGTGCACTCTAATTTCCTCAATATTTTCAGTTTTCTCTTTACTAGACTTCAACTAGACATAAGATCATCCATAAATCTGACATGTAAATGATAAACTTCAAATGTACTATAGAGATCAAAACTTACAAAAAGAACACCCTAAATACCCTTTTATTATTATTATTATTTTTTGTAAGTGTCAATCATATTTGGCAAGTGGGCTTGGTTACCTTTTCAACTTAACATATACATTTAGTCACCACTTACTTACTAAAAGTAATCACCATCTCAATACCTGAGGTCATTCCAGTAAATTCGTAACCTAAAATTCTAATACCATTAAATGTTATGGAGTCACTAATTTTCTTTTAATCCCTTATCCATTTCATTCCAATTCTCAAAATCACAAATATCTCCAGTATCTTTACACCTACTTCATTCTATCACAACTTGAGCTATAATACCACTAAATATCATAGGAATCTCTTGATCTGTTTTGCATCTCCTTTCCATCTCCAAGATCATTAATATCCACACATCATTTCTCACACTTCCAGATCATAAAACCTAAGCTTTGATACCACTAAAAATGTCATGCCCCGAGCCTGCACGTGCCCGTCACGTGACATCTCGCCGTATTCTCAAATCCCGCTCAAGAATACAAGGCATCATTTAACTAGTCTAAACTTCAAAAGTACGAAATAATATAACTAAAATAAAATGCGGTACAAATCTCATAAAAATGTAATCTACGAATATCCAATATGTTCGTATATTTATTTTTTAATGGAAACAGCGGAATCGAAAATAAATAAGACTAACAACTAGAAGTAGCTAGCCTGCCAACTTCTATTCACTTAAAGCTAATAAAAGTCGTCCTCAGGGTCTTCTACGTAAACCAACTCATACTCTTCAGAATCTGCAAGAATGATAAAAAGTGAGTTGAGCGACAAATCACCCAGTAGGTAATAACTACCCCTCTGTTGGACCATGTACTCGTAATTTTATAGATACATACATATAGATACGTAGCAAATCATTTGGGCATCAATCACATCCATAATTTTGAAAGTAACGTCGTTTATAAAGCAATCAGTAGTAACAAGTGGCAAGCAATTTAAAAGCACCCTATTGATAAATGAATATGGAAAATCATAAGTCATAAATCATTTCATCTCAATTCACAAGTCTCTTCATATCCACTCATAAATCAATTCACAAATCAGTTTATAGGTCTCATTTCAGATCAGTTCATAAATCATTCTATATCAACTCATAAATCATTTCATATTAACTCATAAATCATTTCATATTAACTCATAACAAGTACATGTGATGATCGGCTATTGAGTACTCAGTTTAGAGATTAAACCCCTTCTAGGTGGGCGACCAATAGATTTCATGACTACCGATTGGCCTCTTTTCATACATGGGTCAATCGGCCGGACTTTATACCAGACTACCATGACCTTGCCAATCGGCCGGATTTTATACCAGGCTACCATGGTTTTGTCAATCGGTCGGACTCTATACCAGACTACCATGACCTTGTCAATCGGTCGGACTTTATACTAGACTACCATGACGATTAAGCAGGACTATAGCCCCTACCGTCTATTCCATGACTGTTTTGAGTTTTACTTGTCAAAAATTCATTCCACACGTCATATACATAAATCTTTGATTTCATAAAAGATTCAACTCGTTTGGTATATAATAACATATCAAAACATTTCAAATAAGTCACATGGTCCATTTTTATATAGTAAAAATATAACCTTCATCAATACCCAAGTAAAACATTTAATCAAATATGTTTCGAGTCAACACAACAAAACAAGATTGAAAACGAAACTTTCATTTTTGCACCTTTGAAATCTCAGAAGGGTAAGTACCACCTACCTTCGTTTGACTGCTCGAGTAGAACTACCTTAGATCTCTTAAACTGGTACCGTACCTATCAAATGCATAAGCTTCCTAATTAGTTGTTATTTCCTATAAATACATAACATACAAACTCTGAGTAAGTCGAATATTCGTGTCTAGACCATTGTATGAACCCTAACAGCATTTTCCCTAAATTGGACGATTCCCATTTTTGGAAAGTTTTCTAATTTGGAAAGTTTCTTAATTTGGAAAGTTTGCCTTTTTGTAAAGTTTTATAATTTAAAAGAAAATAATTATTCCTAATCATGTTTATTATCTTGACTATTATCTTATTATACATATTTATAATTTATAATTATTCATTATTATTGTTATCGTTATTATTAGTGTTATCGTCAACATTATTATTTACTACTAGGATTATTATCATTAGTGTTATTATTAGTATTATTATCAGCATTATTATTATTATTATTTTAAGCATTTCGTTTAGCCATTTAAAACTTATCTCACCTTGTCCAATTTGGCTTAATACGACTAAATTACAATCGCTCTGTTTGGATTGACCATTTTTCAAAAACAAGTTTTTCAAATACAATGTTACAGTAATATGCAATAATTCAAAAAACATTTTGTCTATACAATATATCAAATATACTTCAAAAAAAATTTTAAAGTAAAAATTTTTCATATACACTGTTACAGTAAATTTTTTCAAAAACACCCTTAAAATCAGCTAGTCCAAATGGAGTTAATGTTTTTAGATTTCCATTTAAGTATCTTATACGTAATTAACTAAGTATAATTTTACATGACTAACCTTTCAATTCTAACAATTATTTTAAATTGGGTCCTGAATTTTTAATACCCACGATAAGCTATAATTTATAATTTATTACACATTTACTACATTTTATATTATATTTTGGCCCCTGTCTAATTTGCCAAATTTTCTCCGTCCTCGGGTTGAACCCATGGCCAACCAGTTGTCTGACCATGGTCGCCAGACTTGCTGGCGACCCTTTGCTTCCATTGGTTGGCCAAAAGGCCAACCATGACTTTTTGTTCATTGTTGCCAGCAAGTGCTGGCGACATCATATTCAATATTTTTTTTTTTTTTTTTTTTTTGCTTCGGTGATGGGTTGGCCGAAATGCCAACTTTTGCAAATTCTTTCTCTGCCGCCAGAGATGGCGGCCCCCCACTCTTTCCTTTTTGTGTGTGCGGCGTTGCTGCAACGCCTAGCCAAAACAGAGCAGCAGCTCTTCTCTTCCCTTTTTTTTGTTTTGTTTTTGTTTTTCCTGCACCAGATTTGGGCAACCTATTTACTCACAGATTCAAATCTAACACCCTATTCCTACATATCCACTTATAAATCTTCCTAAAAATATATATATCTACATATATATAGCAACAATCCATATTCGTAAAATTTCTAGGACAATTAATTCAACTATTAAAACTTAAAAGAGGAATTTTACGTGAACTCGGGACTTACAGGTTTATGTGCCTAGTCGTCTGATCGATTGACAGTGTCACCTGCTTCTCCTTCTCTATTCTCTGACGGCTCTTGCTCTAGGGAGGCAGACGAAAGAAAGGCAAGGAGGGTGTTATTTTTCTTGTTAAGGTTTCAATAAAATCCTAAACCTAGCACTACCTACTAGTAGGTGGTTTGGGTAAGAGTTTCAGTTTATTAGGAACCCTTATCCCATCCTATAGTTATTTTATTTTATTTTATTTTATCTAGTAATTTTATCTTTTTAATTACTTGGGAAAATAAAATAACAAAAATCGGTGCCAAATTCCTATTAATTGTAATTTGTTGTCCTTTATTTTTTTTTCTTCTTTGTTCAGTTTATTTTCCTTCTCTATTGTAGTGTTCAATTCTTATTATACCAACCTTTAAGTAATTCTCCATTGTTAATCGATGACTACATATTTATACTGCTGCGTTCACGTGTATGAAGTAATTCCATTATTGAACCAAACATAATTTGAACAAGGAGTATATATGTGTAAGTAAAATTTTAATTGGGTTCAATTCCGATGGTAATCTTCAAGATTTATTATTGACAAAGACAACTTACTCTTTTGTTTCTCCTCAAAAAAAAAAAAAATTACTTTTGTACAATAATATGTGTTTGAAATATTCAAGAGTCAAGCCACACGCATGGATTTGTTATTTAAACACAACCATAACCACGAGAGGCTTATCAAGGACCTTTGCATTTTCATTGCTAATTTGTTCATTTTGGATTTTTCATTGTCTCTTCTCCTTATCTTGGTCTTACTATTCCTATGCTTCTTCAAGATTAGGCAAATAGCCAATTATAGCACTTAAAAAAAGAAAAAATAAAATTGGGCTTTCTTCCATTTCCTAATTTCGAAGAAGTTAAGGGAGAGGGGAGGAAGGAAAGGGAGAAAAAGTGAGAGAGAAGAGAGGAGGAGGGCAGGGGTGGAGGTAGGGGGGATTTTTATATTACAAATATCCCAACAATAATATTTAAAATTCTAAAAACAGTTCAATAAAAAACTATAGTAACAATTTTTTCATATATACTGTTATAGTAAAATTTATGAAAATCAGGTCTAAAAATATCTAATCCATACAGAGCTTTAGTAATAAACAGTATTTTGTAGAAGACTAAAATTCTATTCTACTTGTACCTGGAGTTAAACATTTTGTTTTGCGTAATTAGAATTTTTTTTTTTTTTTGTCAATTAGCTACATTTATACTATCCTATTCTAGGAGAGAGGGGGAATCTAAATGGGTTGTATAAGGAGTTAGATGGAAGACGAGCTCATCTAAACTAAAGAGGTGATCTAACACACTTTTTAGATTTTTTTAATTGCAGGGTAGGAGATAAAATCAATCACAGAGTATCAAAAAAAGAGAACAAATTATTATGCTACCCTATTAGTTTTGTTTTGTTATGGTATACAATTCAACGTTAACTTTCAGATAAACAATCATATAAATCCACGTCAACTTTGAAATAGAAAAGATGTGTTTGAATGTCATTTTCTTCAACTTTGAATGTCATTTTTTTTCAACTTTGAATGTCATTTTTTTCAATAAAACAGCATTTCCTTTTTCTTTTTCAAATCCCATGATTAGGACGTGTTTGGTGCAGGACTGATGCAATATGGAGTGGCCAATGACTGAACTTCTGAGGCACCCCAAAATTCTGGAGAAATTGCAAACTGAGGTAAGACAAATAACTGAAGGAAAATCAGAAATCAGTGAAGATGATTTAGACAAAATGCAGTACTTGAAAGCAGTGTTCAAGGAGACTTTACGACTTCATACTTCAATCTCATTATTTCGTTCGTCGAGAATCAACTAAACACGTTAGGATAATGGGGTATGATATACCAGCAGGTGCAGCAGTAATGGTAAATGCTTGGGCAATTGCACGAGATCCATTGCTTGGATTCAGCCTGCAGAATTTCAGCCAGAGAGGTTTTAACTCTGAGTTAATTCCATTTGGTGCTGGACGCAGGGGTTGCCCTGGTACTACCTTTGTTGTGGCTGTCAACAAGCTTGCATTGGCAAAACTGGTAAACAAGTTAGAGGCCTTCTTTACCTATCTTTTCAAGTATAAATGTGGACCTTATACTGATCTATTCTCCAAATAACCAGACAGCAAATATCTAGTGTTGGCAAATTGTATTTAAGCTACTGATCAATAATTAAAAAAGGTTTGTATACTGAGTTATCTCTTATTATGCCTATCCAACAGTTCAGCTGCAGGATAACTCTGAGTTGGATGTAGAATTTGCATCAATTTGGGAACATCAGAGAGAAGGATGCTTTCTGTATCTAACAGTTGAAAATTTGAAACAACAGAAAATTGTAATTAAATCCCTCGTTTCGAAGGAATAACAGTTCAAATTCCCTATGATTGATTTTGGAAAACTGTACTTCTTTCATTTGATAAGATGTTGCAGTGCATAATTGCGTCAAGGACCTACTTTTATCAGCAAAACCATTTTTTTCCTGTTTCTTGGGGGCTATTATGCAAACTATGAATGGTTTGATGATTTGATTACTCTATGATATTACGAGTGCAGAGAGAGTGCCATGGGGCTATTCCATCTTAGCATAGCTTCAAATGCTATATATAGCGTTTTGGAGCAGAAATTTTATTGTATAACAAATAAAACCAAGTAAAGCAAAATCTTTTGATTATCCAATGAGTTAGACTAATCATTAGTTTTTGAAAGGCGTAACAATTGCCAAATTTACTATAGATAAAACTCATAATCTTCAAATCACGTGGTTTGATCTGTGATGGTCTCATCACACTCACCTACAGAAGCCAGTATTATGAACATAAACCAATTACAGCTTAATCAGCTCATGGTAATACATTTCATGAGGTAATACACTATACTCTTTTTTTTTTTTTGTCAAACGAGGTAATACTTTATATTCGAATATTTCTAGAGTTGAAGAATATCGTGCCTTGGTAGAAAAAGTTAATTAATAAAATTTCCAAATATTAGTTCCTCAAGATTCCGAAAGAAAATCCAAACTCACAAGTCACAAGCATATGGTGCATTTATACTATTAAACATTAGTTCAAACTTTTTTTTTTGTCGCAACGATAATAGTCGTATAACCTACTCTAATTTAGTCTAAGGGGAGGAGGAATCGACAAGAAACTCCGTCGAAGAAAGCCACCTGAAAGTGACAGTTACAATTAAGTGGCAAATTTAACAGGAGGTAGGGGTTGAACCCTTGACCTTCCAACTTTCCAAGACTTGTAAGTCTTAGGATTGGCAAACATTAGTTCAAACTTGAAAATACGAAAATTGCATGTCAAATTTTCTTCAAAGACACAAAATGATAGCTATAATTGATTGTGGCAACCTAGACGGAGTTACCTATTTCTGTACCTAACCGTTGAAATTTTGTTACATAATTTGATAAGACGTGCGTGGCAACAAGGAGAATCAACTGCCGGCTGTGGACTATGGCCGAAAGGGAATAATCGATGTTCCGGCTTTCTTCATCCAAGGAGAAAAAGATATGCTATGCTAAACGTCTTTTTCCTATTTCTTGGAATCAAATTTTGCAAAATGTGAATGGTTATTTTTTCACGAAGGAGTTTTCTCCATGATTCCAATACCATAGGTCCAAGAGCGTTGGGAAAGATAAATCAGAGACCAATAATATAAATCAGACAAAAAAACCATAGCTCCAAAAGATAAATCAGAGACCAATCAATTAATTTTGTCCTGTGTAACATGTGGGCCCCTTTTTTCTTTTAAGTTTAGATAAAAATTTTAAATTTAAAACCTCTCACCTACACTCCCTTTATCTGCACTATCTAATTCATCCCTCCTATATGCAATACCGCGCGGCTTAAATCATCCTAATGTTGTCTGGTGTATTATTGGGATTTCAATTCTAAAAGCAGTATGTAATCTTATATAAGAAGAGTAGCCCATTAATAGGCAAACCCAAGATCATATAGACCATGGCGTTCTCTTTTGATCTTTTATTTTTCTCAGTTTCCTCAGTTGTATTCCTTCTAGCCCTTTTGAAATGGTTCCATGCTGTTTCTAAACCCCAAACAAAGCTACCACCATCTCCACCAAAGCTCCCAATAATTGGAAATATTCACCAGCTTGGCTTGCTTCCGCACAGATCCCTCCAATCATTGTCAAGAAAATATGGCCCACTCATGCTACTTCATTTTGGAAGCAAGCCAGTGCTGGTAGCCTCTTCCGCTGATGCAGCTAGCCAGATCATGAAAACCCATGATCTGGTTTTTTCAAACAGGCCTAAATCGAGCGTTAAAGACAGACTATTCTACGGAAGTAAGGACGTAGTATTTACACCGTATGGTGACTATTGGAGACAAGCCAAAAGCATTTGTGTGCTGCATCTTTTGAGTAACAAAAGGGTTCAGTCATATCAGCATGTTAGAGAAGAAGAGACTTCACTCATGATCGAAAAGATCAGTCAGATGTGTTCTTCTTCACCTGTAAACTTAACTGAAATATTTGTAACTCTCACAAATGATATAATTTGTAGGGTTGCCCTGGGGAGGAATTATAGTGAGGAAGAAAAAGGGAGGAAAATTATGGAAAATTTGAGGGTTTTTGTTGAGTTAATGGGTGTTTTTGATGTAGGAGACTACATTCCTTGGCTTTCATGGGTTAATCGTTTCAATGGTTTGGACTTGAAAGTGGAGAAATTTGTTAAGCTGATTGATGAATTTCTTGAGGGTGTGATAGAAGAGCACATAAATAAGAGGAAAGGTGAGGCTGAAAATGACCATTCCGTTGAGGCAAGATGCCTAGACTTTGTGGACATTCTGATCGAGGTTAATAAGGAAAGCACTATCGGCTTCGCTCTTGGCCGCGATGATATGAAAGCCATCATCCTGGTAAATTAGATCTCTCTCCATCTCTTTAATTGCATCGCACTATGAGAATTTATAATTAGTTTCAACTCTGAAAAGAATTATGTTTATTAGTAATAAATCATCTAGTACTAGTTTTGAAGGTAGTGACTTGCACTGGGCTGGAAGGTTTGGATTTTGTTTGGTACTGTCATACAAATGTTTTTAGTTTAGTTGACTTGGACATGACAACTTAGTAAATGGCATCCTCCTCCTTTACTCCGATGTGCAAGATCAAAATCTATTTGGTTTGTAAGGTTTACTGAATTCAATATTATTAAACTCGGATGGTTGAATGAACCGGATGAGCTTTTTGTTCATGCCTTCATGGTTCAACCACTAATTCAATTAAATGTTTTCTCATTTTAGTTATAATTAGAAAATTTGAATAATACCAATTATATAAAGGGAAAAAATTTCTAGTGGCTAGCCTGTTCAACAGTTGGAGTTTTACCAGGTTTGTCCGGTTTGATCGGTTTATGTTTGAGTTTGACTCATTTTTTTTATTTTTTTTCTTGCTTTAACATAAAATCTTGTGAATGGCAGTCGGGTCAGATATGGGTAGACGGGTCGGGTTGAGACCCATGTACAATAGACAATCCGCTGACCCGAACACAATCCGTCAACTCACAACGGGTTAGAATATTTGACCTGAATCCGAAATTTTCGGGTTGGCGGATCACCTGAATGACCCGAAACATAATTTCAATTTACTAATTTACCATTGTAGTTTTTAACAGAACTAATTTCTCACAAGACTAATTGCATAATGAAGTAATAAAAATCTCGATAAAACAATTTCAAACCAGATCTGAAATAAATTAAAAAACCGTAAAAGTGTTTTTATCCCAAACCAGATCTAAAATAAATTAAGACCCTATAAAATTAGAAAATAATGTAATACATCATTTGTCCAAACATAATGATTCACACAAGTTTAACAAATTTATTTAGGATTAAGTGGTTAATACCTTGGAAAAAAAAGAATAACTTAGTTTAGATGGATAAAATTTTTTTATATTTATTAAATTATTTTTAATTCATAAACAGGTTAATAGGTCAACCCGTGGGTGACCTAAATTCGGCTTGTTTTCTTTTCGGATTCATCAGGTTTGACCTGATTCTGTCCAACAGTTGTATGGAATTTTTTTTTTTTTGAATTTCATAAAAAAATGAAAACAAAAGATTACATAGTAGAAATTCCATGTAAACAAAAGATTCTGAAGCAAAAAATGAGCGAATTCCATGTAAACAAAAGATTAACATACTAGAACAAAAAATAAAAGTCATAAACATATCTAGGATAATTAAGTCAAATATGTATTAATTGTATTCTATTCTAACATCTAAATATTGATCACACTAAATATTGAAGAATGAATAATGATAAATATTTATCCCTGCCATTTTGGGTAGAAGACCTTATTATTTTGGACATTACTGCATACCAAACAAGAGGTAAGGATATTAAATAAACATACAAAAAGGGTTGACTCACTATAAAAATTCTAAAATTACCACACAACTCTATATATATACACTCTTTAGTATATTTAATTTATATCAAAATTACTATGAATGTATGTAATCACACTCATTTTCGTCCCTTATATTTGAATACCTTCCCTTGTTATCAGATTAAAAGAAAAATTCATCCCTTGCATTTGAATACCTTCTCTTGTAAAAAATTTTCAAAAAAAAAAAAATCCTCAATGGTTGCTTGGGTTAACCGAACTTTATGCACTTAAACTTGAGACCATTTAATGTTTCCAAAACGATAAGGTTTAAGGATTTGTTATCTGTCCAGTGATGCAAAAAACTTGACATGCATTAAACTTCTGACTGAAATAAATGTATAACATGGTAACTTTTAAATTTACATGTACCTAAACCTATTAATCTTTTGACAAGTTCAACTCTACTACGTAAATCTTCAGCTTTTGCACTTCACGATTGAGTTTCTAAAATTGGATTGCATACCAGAACTGCAGATTTTGGAGGAAAAATGAGCAATAATAATCAACATTTTAGAGGGAAAAGTAACATAATGTTTCGTCTTGTATGTGGTAATTAAACGCTTATTGCGATAGTATGAATATTGTTAATTTGTCTTCATTTTTCTTTTTCCTTGGAAAGGTATGATACAAATTTATTGCTTGGGTGCAAACGTGCCAATTTTTTTTGAAATTGGAAATTTAGATTAAAAAAAAAGGCGCATCTATGCATGTTCTAAAGCAACACTTTCTTTCATTCCGTCATGCAGAACATGTTTGGCGATGGAACTGACACAACACAGTCAGTTATGGAATGGGCAATGTCAGAACTGCTAAAGAAACCTATAACCTTGCAGAAATTACAGGCTGAGGTAAGAGAACTGACCCAGGGAAAACCAGAAATAACTCAAGATGATTTGGAGAAGATGAGATACTTAAAAGCAGTGATTAAAGAAACTCTACGATTTCATGTTCCTGCTCCATTACTGGTTCCTCGAGAATCAACTCGAGACATCAAAATAATGGGGTGTGATATACCAGCAGGCACACTAGTGTTGGTGAATGCTAGTGCAATTGCAAGAGACCCCATTCTATGGGAGAACCCTGAGGAATTTCAACCTGAGAGGTTTTTGAATTCCAAAATAGATTTTCGAGGTCTTAACTTTGAGTTAATTCCTTTTGGTTCTGGACGAAGGGTTTGCCCGGGTATCAACTTCGCCATATCCGTAAATGAACTTGCATTGGCAAAATTGGTCAACAAATTTAATTTTGCATTGCCTGATGGAATGAAGCCAGAGGATCTGGACATGACTGAAGCATCTGGTATCACAGTTCACAGAAAACATCCTCTACATGCTATTGCCACTCCATATCTTTGTTAATGGCTTCGTATTCATATGCTTTCTTTTTTATTTTGTGTCTTATTTCTAGTGGAAGTTCACGCTAGTCATAAAAGTTCTCATATTTCCATCGTTTTATGTTTACTTGATGTCATGTACAAGTATGGTTAGAACAAACAATTGAGTGATCTAAATAACTTATCAAGTAGGTCAACACATAGGAAGCTTAGAACCACCTATGTACAGGTTGAGTGCCTTCGGTTTGCCATTGTTCTGCCCTTGTACTCCTTATAAATGCCTACTCTTAATGACTAGGGATTTGGTCAAAATATTGAATTTCTATATTGTACAATTGAAATCATTTGCATGAGAGAGGCTTGCAAAATAGTATAGAAAAGCTATGAGACAAAAGATTAATGATAATAATAATAATTAAGTTGCTCCACTTTGGATCCAGTGCTGCCGACTTTTGATATGGGTTATAAATGAATAACGGAAAAATGGCCCCGTTTAAATTGTATTTTTCTGGATTTTTTGTAAAAAAATTACTGTAGCGATTTGATATATATGAGGTAAAAAGGTGATAGAAAAATGTGTTCACGAAAAACGTAACAATTTTTCTGAGAAAAATCTCAATCCAAACGGGGCCACGTTTTCATGGCTCATGTTCCTACACCATTAGTGGTTCCTGTCAAACTTGGCTCCAAGCATCAACGAAAAGGGCCTTGACCCACAACGGATCTTCTGTCGCACATTCTATGTCACTCTCTATCCCACTTTTTATTATATTGCTATTTCTCCTATATAAACATATGTTTTAGTTCTTTTACTTCCTTAAAATTTAATAACTATTAATTGAGTGAAAAATAAATACAACAGCTTAAAAAAAGTAATATATAATAGAAAATTAAAAAATATAGCAAAAAATTCATAAAAAATCTCATTTTTTATGCATTTTAATTTTTTGAGTTTGTTAAATTTTGTGTATTACTCAATTAATAGTTATTAATTTTAAGGAAACAAAAAAGAACTAAAATATGATCTTTATGTAGAAGAAATAGCAATATAATAAAAAGTGGGACAGAGAGTGGCATAGAGTGTGGGATAGAAGATCCGTTGTGGCCATGACCTGTTGCAGCCGTACCATGTAATTAATATTTGTGAATTATTGGGCAGTTGGCAAAATCCATTATTGAGGAGAAAAGCAGCAAGAATTCCACAGGGCAAGGTTCTCCACATTTGATGTTGATTTTCGACGTTCAGCTTTGGATCAATTCTATTTGGTAGTTAGTGGCCGTTAATGACCTTTTGCATTGCCATTAATGACTTCATTTGAGCAACATGTTTGGGCACGTATGATGTTGCATTGCCTGATGGAGGGAAACCAGAGGACATGAACATGAATGAAGGCGGTGTGTTTTGAAAATTGGACTGGAAGGACCGGTTCAACTGATTGAACGAAGAACCAATTGATTGTCCGACCCAAATCTCATGAAAAAAATAAGTGGATGTGGGTGGCTTTGCGCTTTTATTGCTCGAACTTGATGGCAAGTTTAATCAACAATTTATCTAATAAGTTTAATTTGAGGGAAAGATTGAGTTGGATGATAAGATGGGAGAAATTATAAGTAGAATGCCATGAATTCAATATCTCTTATTTACAAAAAAAAAAAAAATTAATTAAACAAATTAGTTGTGTCAATTCTTGATCCAACCCGTTCGACTTCCAAACGCATGTGCTAATTATGCCAAAGCATGTGTACTCTTCACAAAAATTCTGCAAATCCAAAAAAATCTTAATTCGATAAAATATATAATATTAAAGTGACTGTATCAATATAATTTCAAGAGATAAAGTGATAATAATAATGCAATAATACTATAAAATAAAAATGTATTTTTGTTCAGAATTTGTTAACATGTTGAATTGAATTACCTATAGAAGTGAAGTGATTAAAAGATAATGTTAGGAGGTAAATTAATAATAGTGATATAGTTTTAAGGAGGTAAAGTGATAATAATCCATTCCGGAAGTACCTAAACTTTGCTCCTCCTTAGCACACTTGCAACATCCACAATGTCTTGGCATTTAGTGGAAAGTTCAATCACGTCGGACCTCGGATTCTTCAATCTTTAAATTTCTGCTAGAATAATTTAATGAGAAGACCGGTTTTCCCTGCTCTTTTACTTCTCTACCTTAACGTTTTGCCTAGTGTGGGGATCAACGCGATTAATCTATTAAAAACTTGAGGGGAACAAAATTACTTGCGAAAAAATTTCAAAAAATTCTGGATGAGAAATGCAGGCAAGGGATTTCGAATCCATTACCTAGCTAGCTCAATAGCTAAAGAGTAGAAATTAACTCCTCCCACATCGTGAATTCTTAAGAGTATGCCCATGTTTAATTTATGTTTTGAAGTCCAGCGAAGCATTGCACCGCGGACGAAGTGAGCGGGTCAAGGTCAACACATATGTGGTGCCAGGCTCTGCAAAGTCCTCGGGCCATTTACTATAGAAATACAGGCTTGGAAACAAGCAAACTTCTTGGACTTGGGAGGCTATCACATTCATGTGATGGGCGGAGACGCGTGTGGAGCCCTGTGACTCTTGTCCAGAAGTACCTTGGCCGAAAAACAGTTATTCACTTGGTCCATTGAGGCTAACAGAACGGGGCTTACGATCCGTGGTGTTTACTTTTTGGACCAATAAATTGTTTTACCCTTTGTTTTTCCGTCGCCAAATTATGTTCGTGAAGCTGAAATGCGGAAGAATTAATTATTTTCCTCTTTTTTACCCTATAATTGTGGTTTTATTTTTGTTCCCTCTAGTTGCCAAATTCATTTTGGATTATGGATATATGGATTCATTTTGTATGTTAATTTCCATTCTTTAGTATTGGGTTGTACTATTATTTTGATTATAATGCAGTTGTTGTTTAATCATATTTTTCATTTGTGACGGGAATCGAGCAAGATTCAATAAAACAAACAGTTAATCAAGAAATAAAAATATAAAAAACTCAGGTGAAATTGTTTTAGCTTCTCTCCCCTTTTTTTTACTATCCCAAAGTTATAAATTTTAAGTTGTAGTTTTGTTTGAAATTCTTTAGTTCGATGCACGTAGTAAAAAAAAAAAAAAAAACCAGTCCTTGTTGTTCTCATATGTTCTCATGTTGTAAGAGGTTTCGATTTGTCCTTATTTTTTCGGGCAATTACATTTTATTCCTTGTGGTTTAGTATTTTTGTACATAACCCTCTACAATTTCAAAAGTTATATATAATCTCCTCATGATTTGAATTAAAATATTATAACGGATTCATATAAAATGTCAAAATACCCCTATATAAAGTTGAAAAGTATTTATTAACCACAGGAGGGTTATGTGTATATTTTAAAAATTTTAAGGGGATTATATGATAAAATATTAAACTATAAGGGGGTTATATGATAAATATAAAACCATGCGGAGTTAGTGTGTTATGTATATTATGTTTTATATTTTGGTTTACTTCAACCATTTTAATTTTTAAACAAGGGTGATTTTGATATTTTAAAAAGTTTCATTACGAATGACCATTTTCGTCATTTTAACACTTTAATCCAAACCATGAGGGGTTATATATAATTTTTGAAACTATAGGGGGGTTATATACAAAAATACTAAACTATAAGGGGGTAAAGTGTAATTTTGTCCTTATAGATTTGTCCTTATTTTTCCATCCTCTTTTGTCATTTTTCTGCAAGTCTATCCATATAGATACCACACGCCTGCCAACTGACACAAGCTTGTCCATACTTGTTTTCCAATTTTTTGTCTGAAATCAGAGTCTTGTAGCCTGAGCAAAATACAGGGGAGATTAAAGCAAATGGCAAGCTTATCAGGCTTGGTATCGGAGCTAAAGATTGATGTATATATGTTTCATCCAATCTTTTTTTCGCTTTTTCCTTTAATCTTACTGTGGTTTCTCTTCAAATTAGTTTCAAATTCGAGAAAGAATCAGCCACCATCGCCACCAGGACTTCCGATTATTGGAAATCTTCATCAGCTAAGCTCACTGCTTCACTATCCTCTCCACTCCTTAGCCCAAAAATATGGTCCAATCATGTTTCTCAAATTTGGTAGTGTTCCCACGGTTGTCGTTTCATCAGCTGATGGAGCTAGCCTAATCATGAAAACCCACGATTTGATTTTCTCTGATAGGCCATTTTCGAGCACAGCTAATAAACTTCTCTATAACATGAAGGATATATCGGTAGCACCCTATGGCGAGTATTGGAGACAGTTAAAAGAGTATTTGTGTTCTTCAGCTCCTGAGCAACAAAAAAGTTCAGGCGTTTCGTAATATAAGGGAAGAGGAAACGTCGATTATGATGCAGAAGATTAAAGACGCTTCTTTGGATTCGACACCTGTGAATTTGAGCGAAATGTTTGTTTCGCTGACTAATGATATTGTATGCAGATCGGCTTTTGGGAGGAAATACGGTGCAGGGGAAACTGGAAAGAAATTCAAGCTGCTGTTGGGCGAATTCTTGGAGTTACTGAACGGAGGAATTTTAGTCAAATCTGTGCCCTGTCTCAGCTGGATTAATCAAGTTAATGGTTACGATGCCAGAGTGGATCGCGTTGCTAGAGAAGTAGATGAGTTCTTGGAGGGCGTGGTCCAAGAAAGGTTGGATGGTGCAGTGGAAAAATATTCCTGCGGGTCAAGTGGTGAGACGATTGATGGTGAAAGCAGAGAAGACTTTCTTGATATTTTGCTGAAAATCTATAAAGATAACGCAACAGGTGTAACCATGGACAGGGACAGCGTCAAAGCTATAATATTGGTAAGCACAATTTTCTCTGCGCAGTCAATATAAAATCATTAAGCTTCATTTTCTGAGTATAAAATCATTAAGCTTCTATAAAATCATTTTTTCTGAATATAAAATCATTAAGCTTCATCTCTGATCATTCTCACGAACAATCAACAAATCATTGATTTTAAGTGTAAATCTTTTTGACTGTAGGATGTATTCTCTGCTGGAACTGATACCACGGCTACAGTTGCAGAATGGGCAATGGCAGAGGTCTTAAGACACCCCATTATCCTAAAGAAATTGCAAACTGAAATAAGAGGGGTTGTTGGTGGCAAAGAACAGATATCCGAGGATGACTTGGCCGAGATGCATTATTTGAAAGCAGTGATCAAGGAAACTCTTCGCTTACATCCTCCAATTCCGTTGCTGGTTCCTAGAGAAGCAAGAGAAGATGTCAAAATAATGGGATATGATATTGGAGCTGGTACAATGGTGATCATCAATGCTTGGGCAATAGGTAGAGATCCTGCATATTGGGATGAACCTGTGAACTTTATGCCAGAGAGATTTATGGATTCGTCTATAGATTTCAAAGGGCATGATTTCCAGTTAATCCCATTTGGTGCTGGTAGGAGGGGTTGTCCTGGAATCGCTTTTGCTGTTGCCAGCAATGAACTTGTGTTGGCAAATTTGGTAAGCAAGTTTGATTGGCAATTTCCTGATGGTGCACAGGGCAAAGAGTTGGATATGACAGAATGCCCTGGCGTTGCAGTTCGTCGCAAAATTCCTCTTCTTGTTATTCCATCTCCACTTTCTTGAATTCTTCACATGGCCGAATGCTGCAGATTCTGTATTCTTGTCTTGATACAAATGTTGGATTGATTCTTGAGAAGGGCTGCAATTGCACTGTGCAATAGAAGGTCTAATCTCTGACCAGATTTGAACTGAAAAAATGAGGAGGCACCAACTTGTTATCGTGAATAGTGCATAGTAATTATAACTTGTGATGGGATGGATTAGAGTAATGCCACGACAGCAATCTATTATGCAAAGCATTATGAAATAATCCCTTATAAAATCGATTTAAACAATCTTGTTAGCCGTCAGAAAATTGAAAATCTGAACTTGCCAAGGGACAAGACTGCAATCACAACATGATAATCAAATCCAACCAAGAAGCAATATCATTAATTTTGGCGGGTGAAGTTTGGAATTCAGCTCCATGGAGGGCAGAAGACTGCTTTCTAAGATAATTGCTGAAGCTTTTTGTTCGTGGCATCCTTTTAGGCTGCTAGACATTTGGAACAAAATCTAAAGATAGCTTATTTTACATCTCTTGACAAGAAATCAAAACAACTAATTTGGCACGATTTGGACAATTTCAATTTTCTTTTGTAAAAATATGGCTGTTTTTATTTTAAAAGTTGAACGACGTATATTTGAGGCACATCAAGTTTGGCTGGACACCTAGATGAGCATAATAACATATCAGAAATGGGTGTGAAGAATTCGGATATTTAGTAAATTTTTTGCACTGGGCTGGAGGGAAGTAGGCAAAGCCAAAAAAAAAAAAGAATAAAAATGTCTTACATATATTTTGTGTATATATTTTGGAAGTAGGTGAAGCAATTATTGAGATATATTTGTGTAATATTCAATCTTAAAAAGAATCAACAACTAATTATTCTGGATCACCACTTTATGCTACTGATAAACTAATTCAATAATTCCAAAATATTCCAAACTCTACTACTCATAAATATTTCAAAATATTTTCTAAAAATATCCCAAAATATACTCTAAAAGCTTTGCTACAATAAAATTTTTCAAAAACACCCCTAAAAACAGCTAATCCAAACGGAAATGATCAAGCATATTTTGCCTCACTTAATTAGAGCACACGCAGTCGTTAATATTTAAGAGCAGGGCTAAGAATAAGATAAGTTCTTATTGTATACGTGTTTATCAAGCAATTGGCCAAAGGTAAACATCATGATGTGAACCATTTAGGAGTAGCGAAAGCTAGCCGTCCAAATCCTTATTCGTCTAATTATTTCTACATTGGACGGAAAGTTTTTGATGAGATGAGAGATGCATGGCAGGCCTCAAGGACCACTCACATTATCCTTCCTTTATCTTCTTTGTTTGTATTCGTTACTCAAGTCAATAGCTAATATTAGCATCTAATCAATTTGGGTTTTAAGTACTAAGCGCTCAGTTGGGTAAAATTCATATGTGATGATTTCTTTTGGAGGAGAGATCCTTCAGATTTTGTTGTGCCATTTCTAATGGCGGATTTATTAGAAGGTTAACGAAATTGCAATCATGTTTTTATCCAAAAAAAAAAAAATTATAGACAAAAAATTGTGTCCAACATCAATACTCAGAGGTAGAAAATGCAAAATCAAGTAGTATATTCATCCAAGATACAACCAAGAAAGAAATAAAACTACGACCACAAAACGTAGAGAGCGGTTGAAAAAAAATGAACAGTAACCCTCCAAACGTCTTCTTATATATTATAAGGATATATATATATATCCTTACTACTATAAAGACGAGACGTGAATGAGTGGGAATTGGATTGCTGAATTATACAAAATTGATTGGATGTTATCCGGCAACTGATTGGTCCAATTTTTCAATGGCAATTGCTATAATTTTTAGCAATATTAGTTATCAATTTTCATATCAATTTTCATAGCATCAATGGTGGAGATTGCTGTAATTTTGAGCGACTTTCGCGGCAATTACATAACTTAAAACATACGACTCTATCGTTTTCTCCATCCAGAATTTCTAAAATTCTCTGCCGGTTTCCCTGCATTCTTAAGTTCGTCCAACGATTCCTCACCTTAACCACAACTTTAAATTTGGCAAAAGGACAAATTACATTTTACCCCTCTATGTTTAGTGTTTTTGTACATAAAACCCTATAGTTTCAAAACTTATGCATAACTCCCTCATGATTTGGATTAAAGTATCCAAACAATAGAAATGATCATTCGTAATAGAACCTTTGAAAATGTCAATATTAGTCTTGTTTAAAAATTAAAATGGTTGAAATGATCAAAATATATAAATATAATATACATAATACACTAACCCCGTGGGGTTTTATATTTTACCATATAACCCCCTTATGGTTTTCAAAATATACACATAACTCCCCTATTGTTAATAAATAATTTTCAATTTTACATAAGTGTATTTTTGACATTTTAGATGACTTCGTTATGGATTGCAAATTCTATCACTTTAACACTTTAATAAAAACCATGAGAGAGTTATGTATAGTCTTTGAAATCATAGAGAAGTTATGTACAAAAACTCTAAACCACATGGGGGTAAAGTATAATTTGTCCAAAAGAAAAATAAAAGAAAACCACCGTTCTAATTGTCTCCCTGTAGGGATGATTTCTGGCCCTTTTTCATCCTTGAAGTGGTTATATTTCGGCATTTTTTGGATCATTTAATTTGTCCCCATTTTTCTAATTCGGTCAAGTGGGGGTGTTCATTCAATTTGTCCCTATTTTCCTAATTTAGTCAAGTGAGGGTGTTCATCAGAGTTATTCACAAGTTGGGATTTATAATCTCTTCGATTTTCTACCCCCTCCCTATTTACTATATTTTCCCAAAATTTCTGCAATTCCTGGGGAATTCTCCATTCAGCAATCAATTTCCAGTTTTCGTACGTTTTTGGTACACCCCTCCATGAAGCTCCAATATGACGAATAGTGTCAATGATATGCTGTACAATAGCCACCGGATATAAACTACCATTCCGAAATAGCACCAAGTTTCTGGTTCTCCACAAGTAGTACACTGTAATAGCCAGGGCTAGTCTATGAAATCTGCACATAAATGAAGATTCCTTTCAATGTTCACTTAACCGGAGTACTTTATCAGACTCTTATAGCACCATATAATATAAGGATTAAACTTTGTTACATTGACTAATGATTTTAGATGATGACACATTCGAATAAATGATTTTGATTTTTAAATTTTGCACATATCTGATATACCTTTAGACTCATTAGTGCATAAAACTTCTAATAGTAATTTTTTTCCCATTAGGTTATGTAGAACAAAAAATTTACATGGCTTGTGAGGGATTTATTTATTTTTTTTAAAAAAAGGACTTTGAGGGATTTTAAAAAATACGCAGGGGGACCAATTTATGACTTCCATATACTGGTGTTATGATGAGCATAGTCTAAGATAAAATTTCCTATTTTCTATCTTCAATCCTTTAATCTTTGCTTGGTGAAATGTGCATCT